>NW_017306899.1:654471-710498 GCF_000935625.1 Nanorana parkeri | reverse complement strand
GTGGATCACTCAGGGACAGTGGTGTTGCTCTCTGCATCACACTCCTACATGCACACCTGTTCCAGTGACAATGGTCTAGGAGGAGGATTCCCCTCTTAGGGGGATTTCCTATCCCTTCCTGTTTTGTCTGCAGGATGGTAAAGCTTCCCATAGGGACACAGATGATAACAAACAATGTCAGCTGATTGGGGTTTTAACCCTTTCCTACGCTATACAAAATTAAAAAGAAATGTTTTGGGTATAAAAACACTTTTTTACTGTAGATTTCAGCTGCCAGGTTTGTCGCGTGTTTTTTTTTTTTTTTTTTTTTTTACAGTAAAGACAGTGTGAAAAAGAATGAATTTGGGAATGAGAAATTACACATTCAGAAGACACTGTTAGCAAAAACTTTTTGCCACAGGCTCAAATAATTTGTAGCAAGCAATTGTTAACCTTTTGCCCGCATCATACCTATAAGTGAGTGACGGCTAAACTATAATTAATAAAAAGGAGTGCATTTGCATTGAAAGATGAATGGATTTTTTTTTAAAATATCAGATTCAGGCTTTCAAATACACAATATGGATAATAGGTATCATTGACACATTGTTGCTAACAATTGTTGTGGGTTGTCAGTGGGAAGGCCTGAACTTTAAGGCACTATGTTCTAAAACTGTTCACAGCATAAAACAATTTTGTTATCTCATCTTCATATAACTACAGAATCATCTCCAAGAGTTTTGCTGTAGAATCTCCATATTATTAAACTATTACAGGATAATTCTAATTTGCTGGACACATTTATTACAAGCAGAAATTGGCCTGGAAGGCACTATCATAGCTCACAATGTCATTTAATAAAAATCACTGTCAAATCATATGTTGATATCTGACCTTTAATATGACATTCTGTTCCATTCAAATTTTTTAAGTTGCCTCATAAAACACAACTTCTTAGCTGAAGAACCTCACTGAGGTTTGTCAAAGTTTTGAAATAAATCTATCAGTGACATTAACCCTAGCTGCAAACGTTTTTGCATTGCACAGTATGAGCAGAACATATAAACCAATTATCTGTTCAAGTTTTCAGCTAATTGCAGTAGTATTATGTTCTGCTCTACTGAGCTGCATATGGTGCTGATTATCAACATTTTTGATTAAAAAAACATATACATTCCTTACTACTTGTTTTACTGCTAGAGTGAGGAATTGATAATAAATGACCCATTTTATAACTTATTTCTTGACAACCTCTAAGATCAGCTGAAAGTGGGGGCATTGCTATCTTTTATAAGATGACAAGTAAAACATGCTTTAAGCAATAGAAAGAGAACATGCTAAGCTATCCGTGGATATCAGTTATTTTTGTTAGGTTAAAATTAAAAATAAATAATTAAATAAATAAACGTGTACAGTATAAATAAAGCATTTGTAGATGTCTGATTAGCCTACTGAGCAAACCATGTTCTGTGTAAAAGTGACATTTGGAGGCTATTAAAGGAAAAATGAAGTGAAGCTTTTATGGCAGAAGAGACTCTGTATGCGTCTTCTGTTTAAATGCTTCTCCTGTGCCTGCCAGCATCCTTTTTATAACTTGATAGACATACGCAGCTCACATTCACAAAGTACAATTTAAACATGCCTTTGCTATCGGGATAAGGAAACCTTTTCATCATCTCAGCCTGGCCCACCAAAATAGCCAGTTTCTGAACAAAGCAGAAGCCCAGGAGAAGATAGAAGCACAATTAATTGAGCGAGCAGGGGGAGGGCAGGCATTACATCACTAGTTGATAGCACTTTGTGAGCCAAATCTTCGAAAAAAGGCGTGATACCCTTAGCTATGCTAAAACATGGGTTATCAGGAAAAGGGGAGCAGTGAATGTGCACCCCTCCAAGCCACTTGCCCTCAGTATTTAAAGGATACCTTGCAAGGAAGGGCAGTAAAGCCTTTCCCCATGTTAATGGGGACAAGGGTCTAATGCCCACATCCTGTCCCCCCAAAAAGGTCTGTGAGGGGTAACTGACCAGAATCTGGATGTTCCCTTTAGAATGGTACCTGCCCCAGGTATATGCTCCTAGGTAAATAAGTACATCTTGTTACTTATTACAAAACATTTAAATAGTAAATAAAAATAGCCTTACCAGGAAAACAAATACATTGATTAAAAAATGTCCCACAATTTTCACTCAATGTCAATTAATCATTCACCAGTGTAGATCCATATCAATCACGATCACCTGCTGACACGACTGCCCACAGTGCCCCATGCCCTAAACCCACCATTACTCTTGTTGCAAATGACAAATCCTGGCCAGGTAGAGTATTTAAACTAAGGGGATGCTGGATGGCATCATTAACCAAATATGGTCATAAAGACCCTCTTCCCTCGGAACTGTATTTTTTATTTAATTTTTTGCATTGATAGAACTATCCTTGAGAAAGCCCAGAAAAAATAACAAGATTTGGCACCCCTAGACTTCAATAGCATTTGGGTCTATGTTGCTATGTATGGATTTTTTCCAGAGAAAATGACCCTTTTCTGAATGGCAAAATAGGAAGTACATGTGTTGAACATCAATCTATACAGCATTGCCAGGCTATCATCTTGCTGACCTCTCTATGACAGCAATAATCGGAGGTCATCCACATACAGCAGGGACATTACCATGTAGAATTTCCCTCTTACCACCAATGTCACCAACATATTTCTCCCTTTAATACCTACTACTATATTTTACACACACACATTCTAAACTATTGAAGAAGAAAAAGATAACCATCACCTACCACCTGGCCAATATACACAAATGGAGTGATGATCTCATGATTGATGATGAAGAAGAGAAGCATGCATGGCTTGCAGTTGGTTGTGCTGCCCATCAAACTCTAAAACCTGTGCTAAAAGATACGTGGATTCTGAAAGATATTTCTACACCCTTTTTTGTTTCCATTTTTATAACTTTTTTCATATGAAATAACTTAATGTATTCCACAGTATGGTCTTGAGATACTGCCACAAAAGACACAATTTTAACATAGTGGCCAGAATTAATCTGCTTGCAATAGATCACAACCACAACACAAAGAAGATACAAGTCATAGTAAAGAGGCCAATAGGGATGAGCTTTGGGTTTGGACCAAAGTGCAATTTTGCTTTTGTGTGTTTGCCTACCCACTAAACCAAAACTTGGGCCAGGGGGAAGTGTTACATTAACCAGCTGTAAAGCTACCGCTGGTAAATGTGATAACTTCCCGCTCCTCCTGGTTGTTAGGAAGCCAGCATCCGCCAGATCCTAGCATCCAGTGGTCAATTTCCGCCAGCCTATTCAACATGAATGCCAACAAAGGGATGGGGTGACACAATTAACTAAATATGGACATGGCCATGTGGACTGGAACTTTGGCACAAATTCCAGTTTGTGCTCTCTCATTTTCTGTTCTCCATTCCAAGGGTGTATGGATCAAAGTGTTAAGCGAAGCCCTCTTGACATATTGGCCTCTAACCAGACATGTAATAGGTGGTTTCCAGTTTCACCCATAAGTTGTTGCTACAGTATGCTACCACCACCTCTTTTTTAGGGGATGCAGAGATTGGAAAAAGGCTTTTGTCTCCCAACATTGGGGAAAGGGTGCTTTGCAAGGGGGAATATTTGACACCCCATTTGCAAGGTGCCCCCATGTTGAAAAGCATGTTTCCTAATCTGATACATAAAGGGGTGGCTGTACAATAGCTGCCCTCCCTTTACTGGCAAAAAGTCTGTATGCCTGGATAAGGGTCTTGTTGTAATATTAGAGAAGCCAAAGCAATATTTCCCTTTTTTAATTTTCAATAAATGTGTACTGTCACATTTGACAATGTGTCATTTTTCAATGTTTAAACATTATCTCACTACTACACAAATACAAAACTACAAAAATAGCGTGTGGTTCCCAGTAATATTCCATCAAGACTTTTATCCAGGCATGCAGCTTGGGTGGCCAATAAGGGAGGCAAGTGAGCATATGGCCCCCTTGCTGTACCAACACAGGTCAAATGCCTTTTAAAATTGGGGGGAGGGTACCTTGCCAGATGGGTTTTAAAGCACCCCCTTGCAAACTATGCTGAGGGATAAGGGCCCCACACCTGGTGCCTTAGAGAGGCAGACGTGGTTACTATGGGTGCACTTATGGTGCAACCTGGAAGCCCTTTAATAATAAGGGGGTGATACATTAGTACTTCTTACCCATTGAGAAAAAGAGTAAAGTTTAAAAATAAAAAAACTTTAAAAAGTAATTTAATAAAAAAAACCACAAAAAAATATTTACCAGCGTTTAGAGTAAAGTATATTAATATCCACAGAAGTAATCCACATCAATCACGGCATCCAGCAAGGTAATCCACAGAAATTATGGTGTTTAGCAATGTAAATCCAGCGTCAATCAGGATGACCTATTGCCTTTTTCATAAACCCGAACAGCAAACCTAGTGCATATAATATAGATTGTTGAAAGCATTAAATCTATATTGTAAAAATGGCTCAAATTATAAATCAAATGAATACTCAAATAAATAAATAAATATACATTTATTTTAACTTACAAAAATAATATATACCCTGTTTCCCCGAAAATAAGACCTACCCTGAAAATAAGACCTAGTACTATTTTTGGGAATTGCTAAAATATAAGACCTACCCCGAAAATAAGACCTAGTTGTGACCATTCCCAGGTTGGTGGTGGCTTAAGGGGGAACTTGAAGAGCCGCGGGAGAGGCAGGAGAAAGTCAGCGGTGCCATGAAGCCAGCGCTAGAAGAAGTGAGGCAGCAACGGAGGGAGCGGAGCCGCATAAGCCGATGCTTCCTCTATAGTGCCGGCTCCTGTCACAGGCGGAGTGATACCAAATGCACTCCACCTGTGAGGAATCGATAGTGAAAGTGCTCTTCACTCATTCTGGCTAGCGAATGGTTAACAAATTGTGCTTTGAAAGGTACGGCACCCCCGATTACCCTGATCACCATATTTTTGTACATGAATACATGTAGACTGTTGTACATGAATAAGTGGATTGTTGTACATAAAAAATAAATACATAAGACCTACCCAAAAAATAAGACCTAGGGTGTTTTTTTGAGCCAAAAAAATATATAAGACAGTGTCTTATTTTCGGGGAAACACGGTATATAGTATATATACAGTATATATGTTTATATTTGGGTTTGGGTATTTGTCATTAGTGATGAGTGAATAAGCACATTTCACCAAGGGTTCAACAAACTTTGAGGCAAACACAATTTGAGCCTATTGGAAGTCGAATGTGTAGGGGTCTATTTATTAAGCTTATATGAATCTGGAATTCCCCTTTGTAATAAGGAGGCCCCCAAATATCTGCCCCCATACTGGGGGAATGAGTACAGGGGTACATTAACACATTAGTACCCCTCATTACCAGAAAAAGCAAAATGTAAATAAACACACCAAGATCTAGAAAAAACCCTTGAACTTAAATGAAACACACACACAAAATAAAAATATTTATGCCTCTGTTGTAATCCAGTGTCAAAAACATCATCCAGCAATGTAATTTACATCAACCACAAGGATTTACCACAATAATCTTGCCCCACCACACTCCTGCCGCTATATTACAAAAAACAGATTAAGGGACAATTAAACCCTCATGTATTTTTTTCATATATCTACTGCCAAGCAGTAGATATATGCAAAAACATAAAAAAATTAATAAAAACCTAAAGCTTACCTGTGTCTCCGCCGCACGCTCCTGTCCGAAGATCTGAGGATTCTCAGGTGGCCACAAAGGATCATGGGGTGGGCGCATGCACAGTAGAGATCTTCGGCCGGGAGAAGAGGAGGGACACAGGGTAAGTCACTGCAGGCAGTGTGCATCTGCACATACACCGTGGGACAGGAAGGGGCAGGAAGAGTCAGGAGTCAGCGCTGGATCAGAAACCGGCACCAGCGCTGGTGGGACTCCTGAAAACTACTGGAAAGAAGAAGATGATCAGATCAAGAAGCATCATTTAAGGTAAGTCCTTAAAGCAGCAAGGGGGGGGGGGGGGGGAGATTTTGATTTGAATGTCACTTTAAACAAACAAATAAATAATAAATAATACAGTATATATACACACAGTCTGTATCAATATATTTTAGATGTACATGCCCAGACACAGGTGACATCAAATCCTCTGCACTCTGCAAAGCTTTAATAATGAGTGATGTAATTTTTCCTACAGTTTCTTTTAGAGCTGGTAATCTGTTGCCTTGGAAAACCATATTTCAGAGGCTCTATGTCACTGTCAGCAGCGATGCAAGAGCTGCTTGGTTCAACAAGCCCACCAGCCACCTAGTATTAAGATCTGCTGGGGAATTGCTTTTAAAAATAGAGCTTGCACTACTTTTTCAATTGCACGTTTTTTGCACCTGTTTTGCTCCTGTTTTTATCTTCACTTGTTCTGTGGCTGTCTGAAACTGGAGTATCACCTAACAAAACAATCGCAAATTAAGAAGTCCTCATGACCACTTCTTCAAGAAGCGACAGTTAAGCTTTTTGCCTGGAGTTACGAATCTTCTTTTCTGGAGTCTATAAAACCTAATTTATAAACAATATTACACTAGCATCATAAATCTGGCGCAAAGTGCACCAAATATATTCCATGCAAATTCAAACACTTGCAATTGCCATGATAAATTCCCCCCACTGTCACTTTGCACATTCAGGTCAGTTTTACAACAGTAAATTAAGAAATTCAGCTAGGAAGGTGCAAACATGGGCATTTTTCTAGCAATACAGTGGGCTAACTCAACTTTTCCCCCACATCAATGGAATCTACAATGGGAATGGATTGTAACCAAGTAGGGTAGGTAAGACTTCTTCTTCTCACATAACAACCTACAATAGCCCATGCCTCCCCAGATGATGCAGGTAGGAAGCCCTCAAACACTATGGTACCTGCTGCTTCCAGTGAAGCAATTGTATAAACAAAAGATCTCCTATCTTGCTGTCATTCATTAAGGGATTCAGGAGTTGCTCAACTGTAGATTGAGCAAGTCTCAACTTGGATAGATTTTATGCTTTGTGCACTTTTTCAAGCACTTTTGTGAGTATAACATATACTTTTAATGTTTTTTCTTTATATATCTAGCAATATGTTTTTACGAATATGTTTTTTTTGAGTTTATGCAAATTTTGGCTGTTCTCAGTTTGCCTTATGGGCACATTCAGCAACATGCCAAGTGTAGACCCTATTAATGCATTGCATGACATGTGAACTGTAGTCAGGTGGCATAGTGTAGCCAAAAATGGGTGTTGCCAAATGCGCCCAGCTCCTTGCCTATAAAAGTCCACTCATCCTTCACCCTTTTATCAGTGTGCGTTGGAGTTAAAGTGTATGGGGACAGCTACATTTTCAGGGCAATTTCAAGGAGAGATATTGACTGTTGTGAGATGCTACCTACAGAGCTATACATTGCAATATCCAGTGCTGTATAGTTCAACATTACCGTGAATTGCAGTGTAGTGGGCTGCAGAGAATGGAGTGTATGCCACCTTTCTGTATTCACTGTGCTATTCAGTGCTCCATTACAGTGAATTACATTGCAGGGTGTACCACCCATTGTGGTCCCAGTGAGTAAACACAACAGTACTTGTTAGAGCTACCTTTTTGGTATGTACAACCACAGACAACTTCTGCTGTGGTATGACTCCTGCCTCCCTTCCATTTTTTGGGGGGGGTGGAGGGGTGGAGGGGATTTCCGGTTTCCATCATGCCTGGGAGAGTAGAGGTTTTTCAAGTGCAGCTATTTGGGGGTAAGCAGGCTCTGCATTCACAAGCCAGTGTGTGGGGTTGCACTTTTAAGAGCAGGCCATGTTTGCCTTTTTTTGGCAGTTGTTGTGTTATACAGCCAGAGCATGTGGAGGAAATTGTGGAGTGGAGAACTAAGCTTCCATCCTCCTCATACTCCTCTTTCTCATAGGAACAAAGTAGCACAGTATCATCAGCAGTTGCAAATGCAAACATTTCTTCCTGTTTTTTGTGTCATATAGAAACTTGGATGTGAATTTCTAGGATGAAGAGCTGCATGCTGTGTGTCCCTTTCTACAATCTGCCCTACTCAGGCTGATTATTTGCTGACCGTACAATATATCTGGGTCTGACATAATCCACTGTCATTTATTTTTTTCTATATAAAGATTGCTGCATCTCTCTCTCTCATGTGTAACATGTGTGGCGCAATTTTCGTTTTTGCACGTAGGCGCATCCGACGCGCGTTTGCATTGTATGTGCGTGCATGTGGGGGGCGGGGGACTTTAAAAGAAGCTGATGAAGCAGAGATCTGCTTCACAGCTTCTTCTTTTGGCTCTGGATGCGGGAAAATGTGCCCAGTGACCTAGGAAGTGATTGAAGTGATGTAATGCACATTACTTCCGGGTCCATTGATCAGAAGCCGCTGATCTCTCTTCCAATCCATCAGGGTAGACCCACCGCGCTGGTCCTGGGCTCACACAGGGTAGAATCGAGCCTGAGAAGACGACGGCAGCAATGGTGGTGGCGGAAGGGGGGGTGACACATGCTGCAGCACAGTGCAAGCGATCCGGTGCCTGTACAGATGCCAGATCGCTTGTATTTAAACATCAATCACCGGCTGTTTTCTTGGTATAACCACTTCCAGGGGATGATGTACATTTACGTGAACCTGCTTGAAGTGGGTAAAAAGTGCCTCATCTATCTCTTTGCAAGTGCGGGCTACTTAAAAGGCTTCCATGATGCACAGTGTGTCTGTCTATATTTCCGGGTCTTGTCTCAGACATAATCTACCGTATTTTTGTATTTCTTTATAAAAAGTGTCTCATCTCTCTCTCTATCTTCAAAAGGGGGCTACTAAAAAGGCTTCTGCGGTGTGCAATGTGTATGTACTATATTTCAGGCTATTGTCTCTGACATAATCTACTATAACTTGTTATTTCTTGCTAAAAAATGCCTCTGCTCTCTCTCTTCATAGTGGCTTAGTAAAAAGGCTTTCATGAATTGCAACATTTCTGTGCTATAGTACTTGCTCTTGATTAAGGCATAATATGCTGTATATTTTTGTTCATGACAAAAAACTCTTTTATTAAAACTCCCAATAGCTTTTAGTTCTGTTTTGTATATTTTTTCACCACTTAATTCTGGTCTATTACTGCTTGAATAAAAATGCATGTGTTACAGAAAAAACTACCTGAAATGACTTTTATTAAGTTAAACTCATCAGACAGAGATGCTGCTGCCTTTTGTAAGCTAAGTAATAATGTAAATTTTAAAAAAACTCACTACACATACAAATTATGGGATTCCAAAATACCATGTTACTGCTGTTGTCTGAGAAAACTGTACTGTTCTGTAGCACCACATATAGTGTAAAGTCATCTCTAAAGCATGCACTTTCAAGTTTCAAACTTTTCAAACAAGCATGCACTTTTTGATATTTCTGTTTTCAGGTTTTGCCTCCTATTGACTTCAATGGGGTGCAAAATTATACTGCTACCCCACCATGATGTATCACTATACTTCAAACAACACATTTATCATAGGATTATTTGCAATATTCTTCACGTTCTGAGATACATGAGAATCTTGTCTTATATCCTGTATGCTAGAAAACATATCATGAAATTAGAATCCATGTTTTATATGCTGTATGATGGCAAATGTGCCCCAAAATTGGATTACAAAAGATATTGATCTACTCAGAAAAATCACTCATATTTTTATACATATTCCTTCTTTCAGCAGCCTAAATTCCTTTAAACAGTTTTAAATATATTGCCATTTTGATATCCTTTAGACATCATATCACATTGTCTGAAACTTCATATGGATATACAATATATCCAGAAATCATTTAGCCACCAATTACTCAAACGTGGAGTATTGCTATATTCTAGAGTCACATTCAAATTTGGAGAATTATTTACATTGTCCTCTACTTTTCAAAAAATAGGTGGATTTTTTATTTACAAATATTTTTTATTAAAAATAGTTAAAAGTTAACAAAATGCCAATCCAACCATAAGTATGAAAGTAATTTTAGGAGAGAAAAGAGAAGAAACAATGATGTTTAGAAACCCCATAATGCAAGAAGGAAGCACGATGGAGGTAACACATCGAGTATCAACTCCTAAATAAAGATTTAGTGTGCAAATGTTTATAGTAAATGAGGAGGAAATCCTGGTAGACAATATAGGTAATAAGAGGTAGCAGCAGTGCATAGTAAACACAACTATGTTATGGGATTAATACCTAAATGGGTGTCTGCAATGCAGGAGTCAATCAAGTACACCAAGAGGTACAAGATAAAGAAAGTGAAGTGAAAAAGAGGCATTGAAAGAAGAGGGAAGGGTACATAGGTTGAAGAACAGACCATGGGTGGAAGGGTGGAAGCCCGATAAGGGATTGAAGTGGTGGATTTTATTTTAAATCCTGTATGCTGACAAATCTATCACAGAATTAGATTCCATGCTTTATATCATATTTGCTGGAAAATATATATTACAAACTAAACAAAGGTGACCTCTAAACACTTTAGTCATTACAACAAAAATTGAAAGGCAATTTTGCCCAATAGATAACAAAAATCCCACATTAATCATTAGTTTGGAAATATCAGTAAATGTATACCCTTTTAGTTCCTTATAGCTCATGAATATCTTACCAATTGACAAAGTTCCACAAACAAAGGGAATTCATGCAATAAGGCTGATTTACTAAAGGAGTTGAGAATATTCAACCCCCAAAAAAGGGGAGATTCAGTTCAATTATCCAGTCATGTGAAAATCAAACTCCTGTTCATTTATATCATTGCATATGACTGGATCATGATTGGACAATTGAAGTGATTCTTAAGTATTTTTTTCTAGTAAACATTTGTAATTCCTTTATTTAATCAGCCTCACCTTTAAAGACCTAAAGGGAGATAATAGCTTAACCCCTTCCCGTCTGATGACAGAATTATTCCACCACAGTCTTTCAGTTCATTAACAACCAGTTATGGAATAATCCCATTGTGCAGTACAATGAGCTCTCGTCCATGAAGGGAACAGCACTCATGGAGTTAACCCTGTTGCTGGGTCCCTCAGGGTCCGAGGCAGAACATCAACAGCAGATTAGGTGGTCACAGCACTATTATCACGGTGATAGCAGATTGCTGTGATCACCTAGCCATGACAGCCACTAAGCTGGATTGCAGCTCACTGTGTTGTGCAGCTGCATGCTGCCTTAGTGTGTTACAAACTCATACAAAGTATCTTTGAGAAGAATAGTGTCAAAGCCATTGTAAATAATAAATAACCCCTTTGTGCCCCCTAGTTTAAAAAAATTAACATTTAAAAATGTAAAAAACAAAGTTTTTAAAATGTAATTTTTGAAAATTATTATCTTCAAATTTAATTTTTTTTTAAAAGTAAAATAAGTTTTTTCAAAAATACATTTAATAAAAAATTATAAGATAATATAGTGCCGAGGAGGCTATGAAAGATAGGAAACAAACATACCACAATCTAAAATTGTTCCAAACTAAAAGTGTATTTCACGTTTTGTATTACCCGGATCCCCATACACTTTTTATGGCCAATAAATTGCATATAAGGCTTCAAAATGGGGACATTTAAATTTCCGAGTTCTACCCCCATAGACTTGCATTGAGTTCTAAGTTCGAGTTAAAACTTTTTCAATGTTCGAAAGTTCGAGTTAGAACCGAACACGGGGGTGTTCGGCTCATCACTATTTGTGACCTATAACTCCCAAAATAAACGGAAATCTCAGACATATGATATACCTTATGAATCAGGACACATGAATGAATGTATTATGAATTACTTTCTGTTAGCTATACTAATTATGTACACTATATAATTGCCAAAACTGTAAGAAACTTTTTTTTTTTTTATAAAATAAATAAGAATGTATATATGCATATGTCAGATCAAATTAAAGCCCATTTTGTCCTTTAAAAATTGTATATAATGGGGGGGGGGCGCTAGTGAGCAGCCAACCAAGATGGCCGCAATCTGATTGAGCTCCACTACACCCGGACACGAACCCCACGAGCTTGAGATCTATTTGGAACCTCACAACACACCTGCCTAGCGGCACAATCCCCGGAAAGGCTGGGGATCAGAAATGAGAAGAAACTATAATAAATACCCGCAACTGTTCCCGCGGGGCGAATACTCCGGCCTCAGCACGCACCCCGGCCAAAATGGCGTCGTATCCTTCAGGGCCGAACTCGCAGCCGTCCTCACAGGATTCGATTGCGGACGCAGACCGCGCATCCAACGCCAGCACATCCTCGCCTGTGCCGAGCCATCAACCGGAACCAGGCTGTAGAGACTCTGACCTCCTGGACCGTTTCAAAATCCTGCTTCAGGAGGAGCTGAGAACAGCCACGGACAAACTGGCGACACAGCTCTCAAGGGATATCAAAGAGCTGGGTGCCAGGATACATGCAGTGGAAGACAAGATGGATGATGTGGTCAGTATCGTGGAAGCCCACAGGCAGGACTTGAATTCCATCAGAACTGACCTATCTGCCACTCTCCTTAAATTAGAGGATCTGGAGAACAGGAACAGACGTGGCAATATTCGCCTACGCGGTATACCAGAGCATGTGGAAGACCTAAAGGCCACAGTCACGGCCATGTTCCAGGAACTCCTCCCACACTATCCGGTTGAGAGGCTTGAGCTGGATCGGGTTCACAGGGCCTTGGGTGCCAAACGACCGGAGGGACCTCCGCGTGATGTTATTCTGAAACCGACCTTCTATAAGGAGGAAATCGTGAAGGCGGCTTGGGAGCGCAGGGATCTCATATTCCAGGGATTCAAATACCAGGTTTACTCGGACCTGGCTCCACAGACCCTCCAGAAGAGGAGGGCCCTGAAACCATACCAGAATTCCCTGATGCACCACCGCATTAAATACAAATGGGGCTTCCCCCTCAAAGCTCACTTTACCTATCAGGGTCGCCAACACTCATTCGCTACCCCAGAGGGAGCAAGCAGACTGCTGGAATCTCTGCAACTGATGACGCCAGATGTGATCACCACCCCACCGCAGGAACCGCGGGGCCAACCGAGACGACGCCTACAACCGTTATGGGAACGCGGCCCAAGATCTCCTCGCGACCGAGTCGATAGCCGGCAACGATCCCCATGCTCCCAGGAAGACCCCCATGGATGAATACTTGCTGTGGCCTACTGGATTTAGCCACGAGTTGAAGTTGGTGCCTGCTAACTTCATAGGGCCTTCGCGGGCGGGTGACCCGAATCTGGAACGGTGCCTCCCTCTTATCTTTATGCACTCCTATCCTGTCTGGAATACTCTCAAGACCGTTGCCGGATCGCAGCCTCCGAGTACCGGGTAATGTAACTGGGCACTCTTAAGTTTAACAATGTTCCTGTTCTGTTAGCCCTATTGGCCTGTTTTTGAAGCGGTTCAACCCTGAGGGGTCCCCTGGATTGCATGGACACCCTGGGTTGCTCCTGCAACCAAATATTTTGTTACCTAAGGGCTTGCCACTGCTGATAACACAGTCAAGCCCAGTTATTTACAAAGTGTGCAAGGAATGGACGTTTGCCCCCCCCTTCTCTGGGTACTAAGCGTTGTTATCACCATTTGGATCGCTGACAGGCTATTTTTGTTCTCCAGCCCTGGATTTGACTGACATCTTGCAGTAAGGACTGTACTGGGTCCTAATAGGGGGACATCACGGCATCTCTTGCTGCAATCTACTTGACTATACTGCGAACAAGCCGTGATGGACACACATCAGGTGACTATACAACCGTATCCCCATTTCCAATGCCCAACTACAACTGGGGGCATGTCTCAGTGACCCTTCAACATGCAGATCCTCGGAAATGGCGGAGACGTCCCTACCCTACACAGAAGTGACCTGTAACCCACAGGGTACATTAATGTGATATGGTACCCTCCAGGGGTGTTCCTGCCATGGTTGTTGTATTATATTGTGGGCCATGTTGGGTCAGTATAGTTACTAACTATTTTGTGGCGCATCTCCACAAAATCGCCCATCACTCCCCACCTCGTACCTTCCTACTTTTACTAGACCTAACCCTTCCCCTAATCCTCCTACCCCCACCCTCCCCTCTTCCTGCACCCCGAATTCCCTCTACCCGTCCTCCCCCTCTCCCCATTCCTCAAGGTGGCGCGCATCGTCATTTGGTGGTGTCAGGAGGCTTAGTTTTACGGTTTGTAACTTAAAGGTTTTGTTTAGTATTTAAATTTGCGTACTTTCTAATCTAGTTTGTGTCCGGGTGCCCCGGGCACCCCCACTGTTTGTAATGCTGTTGAGCATTACGTCCGCAGACTTCATTGGAAGTTTGAATGTGATTTGACTGTATATACTTGTTTTCTTCTTCTCTTTATCTCTTTCTCTTCTCCTTCCCCCTGTCCCAATCCCCCCCTTCCCCCTAGTGGTAGCGGAAATACTAGTACAATACTTTTATC
Organism: Nanorana parkeri; assembly: GCF_000935625.1. Taxonomy (NCBI): domain Eukaryota; kingdom Metazoa; phylum Chordata; class Amphibia; order Anura; family Dicroglossidae; genus Nanorana; species Nanorana parkeri. Next base: position 696,019 of record NW_017306899.1, on the reverse strand, counting down.
TCACTCACATCACCCCAACCAGGCTTCCACCTGGATAATAGGTCAACTCCTCCTTTACTATGATTACCTCATATAAAATTATAACCCATAATGTTCAAGGCCTGAACTCACCACACAAGCGTAGGAAAGCATTCGGATAGTATGCCTCCCGCAACATAAACATTGTGGGTCTACAAGAAACAAAATTTTCCGATACGTCTAGACCCAAATTCCTGCACACAGCGTATCCACAGGTGTTTTATGCCACGTTTTGGGAAAAAAGGGGTGTTCTCCTGGCCTTCCACCGTACCACGCCCTTCACATGCACTAAAGAAATATCTGATCCGACAGGCAAACTCATGGACATGGACATTACAATAGTCTCCTACTACGCTCCAAACTCAAGGCAGACTCGCTTCTTTACTCATCTACTGGAAGTGATTGAGAGGCATAAGATGGGCACCCTGCTGGTGATGGGAGACTCCAACCTAGTCCTCAATTTTTAATTCCCTTTTATCGGAACATACACTAATAGATTGTTGGCGGGAGAAGAACTCCACTGCTAAAGATTTTACCTTTTATTCTAACCCTCATGACAGCTTCTCCCGTATCGACCACATATTTACTACCCAGTCCTTTCTCCCTAGAATAAAGTCATCCAAAATACTTTCCGTCCCTTGGTCTGATCACTCCCCAATCCTCCATGAATGCACATCTTTATCCTCTAGCCCGACCTCCTACACCTGGCGCTTGAACGACTCTCTACTCACGTTCGCCGATTCGGCAACGAGTGTGAGGGAACACATTCTCCAATACTTCTCGGAAAATGGGGGATCGGTAACCTCACCAATCTCCCTCTGGGAAGCCCACAAGGTGACCCTTAGGGGGGACCTTATTCGCCTAGCTTCCCGCAGAAAGAGGGATCGGGAGAATAAAATCCAATCCCTATACGCTAAATTAGAAACCCTGGACTCGGCCTGGAAAGCCACGCCTTCAGCCAATTTGCGCCAACAGGTAGCCTCAGTAAAAGTGGAACTGAATCTTCTCCTTAACGACAAAGCTGAGAAGCAGCTTCGATGGGCAAAACACTCCTTCTATGCAAGATCAAACAAGCCAGGTTCTATGTTAGCAGACTTACTAAATGCAAAGCCCAGAGGAGCTAAACCAATTAAACTGTGGCTCTCCAATGGCTCGCTGACAGCAAACCCCTCCCACGTAGTATCCAAATTCGCACGCATCTTGCGCAAACTATATAGCACCCCACCTAAATTTGACTTTAACAAAGCGGATTCACTATTCGCTGACTTCCCCCTGGGCACCCTGTCTAGGTCCATGGTGGAGGGAATGGAGGCTGAAATCACCAAGGCGGAGGTGTTAGCAGCCATTTAAACTCTCAAACCAAATAAATCACCTAGGCCAGGTGGCTTCACAGCCCTGTACTACAAAAAATGTCAGGATATTCTAGCCCCCCATCTGGTGGAGCTATTCAACCATCTCTCCAAGGGTGGGAAACTACATTCCTCCTCCCTAGCCTTTCAAGTAGTAATGCTCCCAAAACCAGGAAAGGATGACACAGACCCACATAACTATAGGCCCATATCCCTCTTAAATGTAGACACCAAACAACTCTCCAAAATTCTAGCCAATAGGATAAATAATTTTTGGAAACACTAATTCACAGAGACCAAGTAGGCTTTGTTCCCCATCGCCAAGCCACGGACAATACCAGAAAGGTGATCCAACTAATACACCATATGCAACACAACAAAATACCAGGCATGTTGTTATCCCTAGACATCCAAAAGGCCTTTGATAACGTCTCCTGGGATTACCTGAGCTACATTCTAGGGGAGTGGGGATTTCCCCCAATCTTCATGAGATGGCTAGAGGCCCTCTATGATAACCCCTCCGCCACGGTGCGCTACCTTCAGTGTTCTTCTCCCTCGTTTGATATCCGTCGGGGAACTAGACAGGGCTGCCCATTATCCCCAATCTTATTTGTATTAGCTCTTGAACCCCTAGCACACGTACTTCGAAATAACCCAAATATACACGGCGTGACAGTCGGAAACACGGAACACAAACTTAGCCTATTCGCAGACTTCCTTCTCACTGTTTCGCAACTCCACATATCCATCCCAAACTTACTCGCCGTACTGGACTCATTCGCGCAAGTCTCCAATCTATCAATTAACACAGAAAAATCGTTAGCTCTCAACATCTCCCTACCACAGGAATCGGCTGAAACTATACAAAGAAATTTTGACTTCACCTGGCGCTCTTCCACTTTGGAATATTTAGGAATACAGCTGACCAGAGACTACAGTTCTCTTTATAAAAATAACTATCCTCCCGTCTTCAAAACCCTGATAGAGCTAATGTCCAGTTGGACCCGCCATAATCTATAATGGATAGGGAGAATTAACTCGGTCAAGATGACTATTCTCCCAAAGCTATTATACTTATTACGGACTCTACCGGTGGCAATTCCTGGGAAAATCTTACACACATTCCAGAAGAAGGTACTCAAATTTACCTGGGGAGCCACCAGGCCCAGAGTCTCGAGACTCACCATGTGCACGCACAAGAAGCAGGGGGGGTCGGGGCTTCCGAACTTCCACAAATATTTCCAAGCAGCCCAGATAGCACCCATAACTAATTTATTCTCTGATTCACTGGGACCACTATGGGTGGACGTGGAAAGAGTGTATAGTTCCCCGACGACAGTCAGAGCTCTTCCATGGCTCCGCCCACACGCGCGGCCAAAAACTCTGACTCCCGTGATGACTCATACTCTCTGAGTATGGGATCATACCAAACATCAGGGACAATTATTATCCCCTTATTTCCCACTAATGCCCATAATAGGTAACCCGCTCTTTGCTCCAGGGATACAGTCGCCTGGAACGTTCTCCTGGTGGAAGTCCAAAAACATAAAATATTTACACAACCTCATGCAAAACGGGTGGATACGCACCTGGGGCTCGATAAGGGCGGACTCCCACACACCCCCTTCGGAATTTTTCCGATATCTACAAATCAGACACTGGGCGGAGTCTGTGCTTGCCGGCAGGGTGCCCACCACTCGACTCTCTTTGATGGAACATATATGCTACCACACTCCTTTGCAACCCAAATTGATATCCATATTATATGCTCAACTGAACTTAAACCAAAGTAACTCGATGCATAATTATGTTGCAGCCTGGGACAAGGATCTACGTGGAACAATCACTGATATAGAGTGGCAACAAATTTGGGCCTCGGCGGCATCATGTACCATCAACATCACCTCACTAGAAACAGCATACAAATCATGGTGCCAGCTCAACTAGCGCATTCCCACCCCCAACAGTCAGCCAAATGCTTCAGGGGTTGTGACGCGAAGGGAGATGTAATGCACATCTGGTGGACGTGCCCAATGGTACACCGTTTTTGGATCAAAACATTCAGGCTACTGAACTCCGTCCTTCACACAAACATACACAGGGACCCGAGGTTTGCCCTGTTACACCTTAAACCTCAGAACCTCACGAGCACTCAGCAGAAACTAGCAGTATTTATATTCCTAGCTGCAAAACAAACTATAGCACAGGCATGGAGGAAACAGCAGATCCCCTTTAGTGGGGTTGGAAGACGGGTTGACTCATTCTTTATTAACGAGAAATTATCCAGTGTCCTGGCAGACACCCAAAAGAAATTTTGGAAGGTCTGGGACCCCTGGTTGGCATATGCACATCCGAATATACTGCCCACGAGCCTAACGTCAATTTGAGTGTACACCCTAGCTTGGGGGTATTACCCCGCTACCACAGACCCCCCCCTCCCTCCCACCCACCCACTCCCCCACCCCCTCTATTTCTTCTGTTCTTTTTTCTTTCCTCCCAATCTTGGTTGTCTAGATATGGCACTTTGGCCTCCTCGATAAACACCTTAGGGATGCTAAAGTATTTTGTTTGACCTTAAAGCTATTTGTAAACAACATGGCAACCAATTTACAATTGTAGCAGACAAAATGACTGTATCTCATGCCATATGCCTGCAATTGTATTGTGTAAGTTTTATTTTTATGTAAAAAAATAATAAAAACTATTGAAACAAAAAAAAAAATTGTATATAATGTGTCAAAATATAAACAATTAGGCAGAGCCAGCAGGGACATCACCACTAGCTCTGCCCAACTGTTTACATTTGGCCAACATCCTGCCAGAGTCTTCCAGCTGCCATGACATCACACCCAGCTCCACCCAGTTGTCATGTAATGACAGCCCAGTGTCCTCAAATAACCTAAGGATGCTGGTCTGTCATTGCATGGCAACAGCTGGGCGGAGCCAGCCATTAAATCACTACAGGCTCCACCCATCTGTTATCATTTATGGGGCAGACGGCCTGCTTTGCAGACCATTCCCCCCACTTTGGGTGAGACTACAGCTCAGCCGAACCGAAGCATATGCGCTCGGCTGAGCCGTTCGCCTGCCTTTGGCTGCTGTAGGGCTCTTCACTATAACCCTTCGACTGAACTGAAGAGCTCCGGTGGCTGAAGTGAGCCGAAGGATAAGCCAAAGCTATGGTTGGATCCTTTGGCTCTATAGAGAATAACCCTTTAAGTGAAAGCATTGTATTGGAAACAGAAGTAGTAATTTGAAATTTGATTCACTTGGGATTTCTGTGGTTTGGACTCAAAACTGACGAATAGGTTACTTTTGAGCAAGGGAGGGGGGATTGGCTACTTGATAAGAATCCCTTTTTTCTAACATTCCCTGTCCTTTATGCAATTGAAAAAAATAGAACAGGGTCAAGTTTAAGGTTGACAAAAATAGGGGGTAAAAGAAAGACACGGCTGGTATGGTATTTGTGACTATGGGTAATGGTGGCAGCGCAATGTAAAACATTGAAAATGGCTTTAAACAATTATAACCTGCAGGGCTGGCCTAGAAGAGTGGTCTACCTCTAAATTACTATTTAAAAGGCGCTTACTACATGCTTGACAACAAAATTATAAAATCATCAGTTACCTATACATTGTAAAAAGACATATTAAAAGTTGTTTTCTTTCCCCAATAATTCCCTTAAAAGGTGACTCCCACAGCCACATAAGTTACAAATCATTTGTATGATCCCAATTTTTACGAGCACAAAATATGTCTTAATAACAGTCACAGAGTGTGCTTTGTCAAGAGACCAGAAGCATACTATGGGGTCTATTCACGAAGCTGCCGAAGGATCTGGCCATAGCTTCGGCCGATCCTGCGGCTAGCTTTGGCCCCAGGTTCTACTGAACCGAAGGGGAGATGTACGGGCTATTCACAATAGCCCGTACAGCTCCCGATCATGGCCGAGCGGCACGGCCGAGCCGAAGTTGTACGGCTGAAATTAGCCGTACCATCCTGAAGTGAATAGCCGAACAGTGTCCGGCTCACTTCACTTCAGATCGGTCATTCACTCGGCTGCCCTCGGCAGCTTCCTGAATAGACCCCTATATTGCAGAAACAAATATTTCAAAAACAGTTATGCATATCAATAATACATTTCTCTTTACACAAATTAACTGTCTCTTTTCCTTATTTTTATATGTTCTTTTTCATGTACTGTGTTTGTACTCATTATAAGGTGCACATGGCAATCAAGTATCATTCAATGCAGGGGAGAGAAACTCTCCCCACCATCAGTGTTTGGTGGGACCACAGGAAGATACACTAATTCAAGATGACCCACTATCCCTTAAGGATCTAAAGGTAAGTATATTCATTTAAAACACACCCATAAGAAAATTAAGCAAATATGAATCCATTAGCATTGTTACCTTTGCATGCAGCAGTATGCCACAAAAGGTCTAAATAAAGGTCCAAAATTCATAGTTAAGGGTATATCCACTGTAGAAGCTGAATAAATATATAAATACATACAACATAAGTACACTCAGTGTATATATATCGCCCATAAAGATATGTGCCTTTACCTCCATGTATCAAATTAATTTCTAAATCTCACATAACCTGTTCTTCCCTCCGGTTTACCACCACTTCATCTATCTTCCTCAGTACTATATGGCAAAAATAATTCTCCATATATCCCAACTACCTGTCAAAATCCAACATAACCCCCTTTCCATTTAGTGCATACCTCCAGCCTTCATAAGAGGTAGACAGCAGCAACATGCCGTAGACCACCATGCATACAAAAAAGAGTATTTACCTTGTTAGGATGATGTGTTCAAATGAATGAATCATATAAGCAGTTCTGACCATGGATGTCCAATGTCCAAGTTTCTCACCCCCATCTCTTTAAATATACCTCTCTGCTGCTGGCAATGCTATGCTGCAGAACCTCAGCATATGATGGCACTGACAGTGTGGGTGCTCAGGCTGTGCATGCATCAGCCTTACAGACCAACCACTTGTGGTCTCCTTAAGATTAACGGTAGCCTGTACTGGCTCCTCCCATCTCAATGATATGCATCATCTGTAACGCCCACCCACCTTTATTTAAATGGCTAACAGGTGTGATTTAAGTAATCAGTTTTAGGTGAACCTATCCTTTAATGCATATCAAAGTGTTAAGTCTACTATCTGCATTTGCCAAGCATAAATGGCCATATTTAAAAAAAAACCAAAACATTAGACCTAATCTTGGCTATACTTAGAATACTTAAATGACCTTTGAAAATCTTTATACTTTTAACATTTTATAATAAAAGGAAACATAACAGAATAATTGTGTAAAATAAGCAATTTATTGTGTACAAGGTTTTGCTCTGTATTTTACAGGTAAGAAAATCTATTTAAAACCTTTTTTACAACAATGAAAACAACTCTGACATTAATATTTCCCTTAAATCAATATTCTGTGTGCATAAAAATGCCTTCCACTTTAAGAACAAAATTACTTTACCTTAAGATCTATAAACTGCTCAGACAATGTCATACATTAAACCATTGCTCTTTCTATGTAACATATTGTACACAGCTGTGTAAAAATGATTGAAAGTAAATGCTTTATTTTTTTTCTGTGTGAATTTACTTTCCCTGTACTTGCAAGGGTGGGTTTAACTAGATGAGTCAACAGTACATAATTTGGATAAACTATATATAACCTAATGAATCATTTAATGTGTAAGTACTGTCTGTACTCAGTGAGTACACAGATTCTATGTAACATTTTGATTATAATATTTTCTGTTATATAAATTCTAGTGTGTAAATCTGTTATATTTATATGCAATGTGTGTTTAATACAATTAAAAAATAATGACCAATATATTTTTCCACATTTTTCTTTAGTTCAGTAAATCAAATCTCTTGTGCCCTAGAATTGATCCTGAAATTTGAATGACATTTGATTTGGACTGTTTCATGAATTTAAATGCCCTCAGGTGAATTTAAATTTTAGTGTTATTTTTGGCAGGTGAGATTCCAAAAAGGCTTAGGGGAGAACGGAATAAAAGGCATCTCCAAAGCCTGTTTCTGACTTATATTGGCTTTTGCTGTTGCTTGGGCACCCTAAGCTTAGTTTCAGTATATATGTGCCCTTGTGTACAAAACCAAGTCTCTAAAAACATGGTTTGACAAGTTTGATATAGAATGACCTACAGGGTCCTGACTCAAACCTATTGAATAACGAAGGGATCAGTTGGAACCCTAATTGCAATTCAGGTCTTCCCATCCAACAATAGAACTTGACCTCACAAATGTTTTTGGCTGTATGGGAACACATTTACAAGGACACACTCATTTGGTGCCATCGCCAAGTATCTATGCACTTTTGGCCATACAGCATTTGAAAACTCCCTGTCTCTCAATATGTTCATTTTATTAGCTTATTAAATTAAAGAACACTACACAAATTGCTGATTATTGAGTTACAGATTAAACAGCTCACCTACCACATGTTGGGGAATACAGCTGTTTAGGGCTGGCTGCACATATGTCTCACTTCATATCAATTTGGATATGAAGTGAAAAAAGTGGAAAAAAGCAGGCCATGAAATTTCCTCTTAATGTTTTAATTCTAGAGTTTAAACGGTTAATTTTTGCTATTAGTATAATATTATATAAGTAGTAATAGCAGTAGAAGTAATAGATTTAAAAAAAAAAACTATCCTCATAATTTTCTATATCACTGTCCAAAAAATGTTTATACAAATGAAATACACATTCCAATTTGTAACAACCAATTTATATTAAGAATCTCCTATTTGAAACATGTTTTATTTAATGTTTGGATGGTTATCATTAAAGTTTATTTTGTTCCTATAATTGTCTAATATAAACTTTAGAAGATTAATGTATAGAGTGAATGTTCACCATCAATCTTTTGGTGTATCTTGGGTAAGTTTGGGGCAAATATCAGACAATATATTTGATAAACATACCCCACTGCCTTTTGTTATATTTTCAGGGGTTTACATAAAAATGTTTGTAGTTGCCAAGCAGAACTTAAAACTGCAGACAGCTTACTTGCTTCCTGCTCCCATAATCTATTTATTTTATCCATTATTCCTCATGTCAAGCTTTCTTAAATGTAATATTCACAGTATGTTCTAAGACTGGGGGCTTGAATTAGTAAATAGGGAATATATGAGACATCTCTGAAGCTGTGGCTAGATTACCAGGAAAGTAAAAGTCCAATATGGCTGAAATTAAAGGAAGGGAAGAGAGCAGCCACTCATAAAAACATTCATAAGCTATAGAGATGTTTAGTTATATTCAATAAATACCCTCTGCTCCCACCTCAAAATAGTTTTTTTTTTTTTCAAGTTAGTGAATTTACCTTAAAAAATCTTTCCACAAGATGACCTATGATCATGCAAAGGATTTTTTATTGTGAGCATATAAATGCCATTGCTGTAGCTATACAAATAATTATGACAGATAATACAGGGATAAATGTGTATGTATTTCTGGAATAGCATGATGTATACTTCTTACAGTTTCATTTTACAGAAATTTAAAAGCTGTCAGAAATATTGTTATTATTTTTGACATTTGTGAGCTCCATATAAAAGATACAATCCCATCAATGTAAAGTACATCAATATTTGACGTAGACAAAAATAAAAATGACAATTCACCAAAATTAGATAGAGCTCCTAATCCTGCAAGTCTGGAATTTTAAATGAAGATAATATATTTTCAGAGAAAGGAGGCAAACTTAACAAAGCCTTCAAATTGGCAGCATCAAGGTTAGCTGCCATGTGGGAAAAAAGTACATCTGTATAGTTGGGACATTTTTGCATTCTGACTGGGGCTACAGCTGTAACATGCCACAGATTGAGTATAATGAGGCTCATGGGACCCCAGCTGATGAGCTGAAAAAGTCTTTAAGAACCTTTATCGGTTATTGACAAAGTATCATTAATGTCAGACTGTTCATGGTGTTATGTCTTATAACTCTTCTATGCCTTTGTAAAAGCACAGATCTAAAAACAAGTGATTGACATAATTACTGACATGACTATGCTACAGTGGCAGTAAAAAGGTCTCCATCATAAATAAAAACACACAGAAGTATAGCAGCAATGGTTTATTGCTTTGACTGAATGCTGCCATAGAGAAACAAAACTGAGCTGATTTATAAACTCGAACAAAAGTGAACTTGTTTTTATTATTTTGTATTCTTTATTCTGCATTGCTTTGTGTAGCCAGGCCTTCCTGGCTCATCCCAATGCTGGGTCTAAAAACAGTGATTTAGCAATACCTGTGTCCACACAACACCACTGTTGCTTTATTAAAGCACTGGAGAATCTTGATTTAATACATTGTAGCTATGTTCACGTTAAATATCAAATCACATGCAGAAAGAAACAGGAATTTGCTTGCACATGATTGGTTAAATTAACTGAATCTTTATTTATTGAGTGAAGATTTTCAACAACTCTTGTAAATCACCTTCACCATCTCATCAATACTTGCAGATGACTATAAAACAATTACTGCCCAACATGTGGGGTTCCAATACAAACAAGTCCAAATACCATTGCCCTAGATAAACAGCATGCTATTTTTTTCTATAACAGCTTTGTGATCTTCTGCTTCAGCCTATCCATGGTAAAGCTTGTACGTCATCATCAACATCTTTTATTTTAACAATGAGACATACAGTTAGAGTGGTGGGCTAAATTATATTTTTACACAGCAGGAACATTTGCATAAATTGCTGCTGTTTTATCACAATTTGTCAGTTAAATGTCATGTTTTGTCATGATTCTAGCTTATTTTGTGAGTCATAGGAGAATTAGATATTTTCCACAGCTTTTAGCTGTGACAATACACATTTTGGTAAAGCTATTTCAAGATGTTTTTACTAACACATTTTGAAATGATGATTTTTCTTATTGAAATGCATTAGATTAGGTTATGTATTTTGTAAAACTGGTTAACTTTGTGACAACAGTATTAATTATTTGACCAGTCTGCATTCATTACTATTCAAAGTTACCATGTTCTTATTTATTTGATAATGAATGAAGTTTACAAATTTGGTCTAGGTTAAGTTGGTAAAATATATATATATATATTTTCTAAACCAGTTGAGCCTTAGCCACCATTATAAACTGGTGCTGGATAACAGCTATTTATCCCAGCAGCTTTTTAAGAAGGCAGCCAGTACCAAAGGCTGCCTTGGACAGCCAGGTTTCAGCACTAAGCCCAGAAGCTGAAACAATCAGCTTTCAATGCTTCTACAGCTCGCCTCCTAGATGTGTGCTGAAGAAGCAAATGTAAACAGAATGCCACTGCATTCTGTTTACATCATGAGTGGAGTGACATCATAAGAGACATCTCTGAGTACAGAGGACGGGGCAGAGCTGTTACAGCCCTGCATATCACATATTGATTATTAGAACTCTTTGTAGAGAAAACATTGTTTTCTAATTACTATCTATGTAACTATTTATACATACTGACCTTGGGCATTTAAATAATGCAAGGTAAGCTGTGTTTTGGTAAACATACCTTTAATTATATTAAAGTGTCCCTGAAGGCAAACATTTGTACAGTTTTCAATTGAGTGTAGATTTTTTCGGTGTCCTCCCCCTCTCTATTTGTGTTGGTGATCATGATCGACATAATCCCACATTTTTGGTGGTCATCAGAACAGGAATTGATGGGAAATTTTCTAATAGAGGCCCTAATTCAGGTGATCCTGCTGACCACCAGGGATTTTCCTCTTTTTGGAGGATTTCCTCTCACTGCTTTTGTGGCTACTGGACAGGAAGTGAAGGAAAATATCCCCAATGGGAAACCTAAGGCAAAAAAAATATGAATAGGGTTAAAAGCCTCCCTTTCTCTATCCAAAACTAAAAAAGACATTCTGGCTTCAGTTCTTCTTTAACTTTTAGTAAGAAGGGAAGATCAAGATATTCATCCTCCATTCACAAAACACCTTGCATTCAGTATAAAGAATGCAAGATATACAATATTTTCTGAATGGATAAGGTACTGAAAAGTGACCCACTATGATCTGTGTACTCCAGCTGGATCTGTGTGTCTTAGCACTGGCCATTTGGTGCTTACTGTACTGTTTATTTAGCTGTAAGAGCTAAATTAAATTAAAAGCTTTCCCAAATGCAGCAGTATATACAAGTGGCACACACATTAGTGGTAATTTATATTTACGGTGCACAAGCCCAAAAATAGTTTTGGGCCAGCTTTAAGTACACTGGTGTGTAAACTACAATTGTATTGGCTGGATTTTAATTTCTTTAATAGGAAAGGCAACATTTAGCTATTACAGGTCAGAAAACGGCGTGAGGGGTCTACCAGAAACTTTGTTCGGAAATCATAGACAAGTAAATGTGATCCATTCCCCGAAGTCATCATAGGTGACCAGTCACCTGGACTTCTACTGCTCTTGCCTTGTGTCCTGCTTAATAGCCTGTCCCGATCCTCACCTCTGCTGCAATTGGTTGGCTATATAAAGTAAAAGGGAACACTTCTATCCTGCATGTTAATAACATCTCTTTGGGTGTATAAGGTAGCACTGGTGCAAGACTAATTTGCATTTTTTTTAGCTTTTTACTCGTTCTAAAGTAGGACTCTGAGGCTGCTCATCTCTTGGAGAGACTATTGGAAGTACAGACCCTTCACACTTGATCTACGTGGCAGAGCCTACAAAGCATTTAGAAGGTTTTAATAAGAAAAATCTATCACACTTTATTTGTAAAAAAAAAACCCAAGGGTACTAAGAACACATTTTGAGGGGATTTCACGCACCCAGTTTTTGAGAGTATATATCAAGGAAGACATATAATCAATGAACATAGAAAAATACTACTAAATTTGAAAAGGCTTGTTGCTGGATTTGGCTTATCAAAAGGGAAGCAGTTTAAATCTTTGGGTACAAAAACAAATGACAAATCAAATTGGTTTATTTAGTATGTAGCCTTGACTTGTACCTCTCCTGATAAGATGTTATTGCCATATCCAGCAACTCACCTTGTATTATACAGGAATCTTTCATAATGTCTCAGTATTTCTCAAAGTACAAATACTTTATTTGAATAATTACAGTATATGTCTTTTAAAATGTACCCCATTACCCTGAAAGTGACACTTTTAAACTCCTGAAACATGTTTGCTGTATTTGCATTCATTTAACAAAAGATTGTTGGATTCATGAATTCTTACATTCTTCTCATTCTTAAAAGCCATCTCGTCAACACTTAAGCTCTCAAAAAAGCTGTAAAAAACAGGAATTTACAGAGCTCTTCCTGCTACCAGAGGACCTAGTGATGTCAAACTACACAGGCTATACAGCAAAGTCAGCTTGATATAGAAAGGCAAGTACAGTCTTTAACATGCTATCTAGTGGCTACTAGTCATAAGTATGTTATATTCTACATATATTTTACTAAAATTAAAAAACCTGATTTTAAGTATTTAGCATAATAAATAAACAAACAACCAAACATATAAACAAAAACACTACACATCCCTTTAATCATTACTATAAATATTTCTGTGTGTACTCCTGTAAACCTGAATTAATTATGCTATATTTTATATTCACTGCTGTTTCTTTTATCCTGCAGTACAGGAGAATATTTTCAGTACACACGCAAACAACAAAGCTGCTGTCAGCATCCATAGTCACTTATTCTTGCTATAAGTGTATCAACACAATTTTTTTTAGTCTTACACATTCACACAATTTCAGATAATAAGAGGCTTCTGTTAAATATCACATTTACACTCAATCTTCAGTTTTCAGTTAGTGTTACTGAAACTGAGATTCACAAATGTATTATCATGTAACTCTCTAGTGACTTCTCAGTCCTTTGATTTCCTATGTATGCCTCAAAAAAAGGAAAAAAAACAAACAAACACAGATTGACAACTATTTGTTGGCAAAGTAGCAATCACCTTTAGCATTGTATAATTCAAAATGCATGTAATTTACAACTAGGTATGTGTTATAAAAACACATTCATTTTTACTGAGTTAAATATCCCCCCTGCAAAAAATACAGATACTCTCGTTGTTGCCTATGGCCAATTTTGGTTGCGGTCGTTTTCTGCGATTTCGCGGGCGCGCGCAATTTTAAAGGTTGACATATTTAGTGTCTATTTACCCGACGTGACCCCGTCATAACATTTTATAGGGAAACATGTTTTTTTTACAAAATTTAGGGTACTTTTTTTGTTATATAGTAAAAAATAAAAACCCCAGCGGTGATTAAATACCACCAAAAGAAAGCTCTATCTGTCCCCAAAAAATGGTATAAAATTCATTTCAGTACAGCGTTGCATGACGGAATAAACGTCAGCCAAAGTACCGCAGCGCTGAACACTGAAAAATGGCCTGGCCAGGAAGGGGGTGAAACACCACGGTCTTCAAGTGGTTAAAGGTTGCCCCTGCTAAAAGGTTAGGAAACCCCACAGTAAGAGATATGGTCTTTTTGTGAGGTAATATACAAATATTACAGTGTATACATATACATATATATGGGAGGGGTTCTTTTTTGGCTAGAAAATCAAATCTCATTCACTCTTAATAAAATAAGTGCCATAGATGGGAAAATGGGGAAAATGGAATGCACAATGAAATTTGCAGTTGCTGAGAATGAGTAGTCACATATGCATCTCTGTTTTGCAAGACTGAGACATCAAGTTAGGCAGACTTGTGTAGTTTACTTCTGTGAGTAATAAGTTATCCAGGGGTGCCATTGCCCTGGATAATTTTTCTGCAGACAGGGCAGAATCAGAGTGCTGTTAGAAGAGCCCCACTATGCTCTGGCCATGGACCTGTGCAAAATCAAAGCTGATTTTGTCTGCTCTGCCTCTACACCAGAGGTGGGCAATTCATTTTCTCAATGGGCCATATAAGAAACTGGGATGGTTGTTGACGGCCGAACTGATTAAAGCATGTACCGCACAATGCACCTATCATGTGTTACAGTGTAGCAGATGCATTGCAATGTGATCAACTGCACCGCAACGTGGCATTTAATTGCAGTGCATTTGAAAAAAGTAGTGCATGTGACACACCTGCCACACTGTAACGCATGGTAGGGGTGTTACATGGTACCATGCATTGATCACGAGGCATAGGTGTGAATGAGCCCTGAATGGAGCATTATAATCCCCACATTGTCCCCACATTGTCTCTACATAATGTAATAATTAGTATGTGGCATATACTGTTTTATTTACTTCTTCTTACAGGCCATGGGAAGGAGCTGCAGGAAAGGATGGAGGAGGATGAGGGTGTTGGCAATGCTGTGGGCAGAAAACATTTATCAGTGGTTGTTAGGACCACGCAGCGGTCCTAACAACCAATGACTGAAAAGGAGGTGCACCCCTGAAGTAATTGGTTGCTAGGATTCCAATGGCCCTAGCAACCAAGGACTGAAGAGAAACATGGTCCGCACGTAGACTGACTGCCGACCTGTGCTGCACTATGGCATGCATCAACCTTGAAGGCCCGGCAGCCATAGACCAAGGGCCAGATACAACCCATGGGATATAAAATGCCCACGTCTGCTCTACACACTATACATTGATCCTCAGTGTGGCCCTAGAGACTAGATAGCCACAGACCAATGGCCAGATATGGCCCTTGGAACATAAAATGCCCAGGTCATGCTTTACAAATTATACACTGATCCTCATAGTGAATTACTAGAACCAGTCAAAATACAAATATGTACTGTATACCAAGAGAGAAAAACATGGGGTAAAGAGTTCAGTGTTGTGTTTGCAGACTGCAAGGGTAGGACCAGAACTGAACAACTCACACAGGTAGCTGGATATGTTAATTCTGGGTTGTTAAATATGCCTGCCTAAATAGGGGGATTTAACAATTCACTGCTGACAGGTAGAATTTTAATTGCACTGAGACTGTTAAGGTAGCCATACACTTTACAACCATCGCAAGACCTTAGTCTTGCGATGGTTGTAAAGTACTTAAAAAAACGTACGATCTGCCCATCTTGGACAGGCAGATCGTACTTGCGATCATCGCAAGCCCGCCCAGACTGCAATGAGGGGCGGGCTTGCAAGCACGGCAAACGGGCAGTGTGTGCGTGCGCACACCGGCCCGTTCGTCAGTTGTCGAACAAGCAGGCCACTCACTCGCCGAGAATCGTACGATTCCCGGCGGGTTTTCCAGCCTGCTTGTTCGATGGAAGACTTGCGACCGTACAGTAGAAACGGTTGCACGCCTTCCATACACTGTACGATTCTCGTACGATTGCGGGATTTCCCGCGATTCTCGTATGAGAATCGCACAGTGTATGGGCACCTTAACAATGGCACTGTGGATAGTTGTAACAATACTTCATTAGGAAACTTGTAACAGTCTTGTAAAGTTTTAATTGTGTTTGAAAGTTATAATGATGTTTGAGGGTTACAATGGCATTGTTGCTGTAAAATTAGAATGGTGCTGTACAGTTATAATAGTTCGGGAGAGTTGTCATGCCTTCTGGACATGTAGAATGGTGATGGGGATTCATAATGGCACTGCTGCTGGAAAGTTAAAATGATGCTATAGAATTATAATGGTCATTCTGCTGAATTTTTTTTACATCTGCCAGAGAATTACAATGGCACCATTGAATAGAGAACATAAAAAAGCTGCTAAGTGATATAATATTTTCATGAATGTGAAGGGTATTAAAAATTACCTGGATTTGAAAAAATATAAGTTGTGAGGGGTAATATAATGCTGCTATTTATTTGTGGAGACCTACATTTTGCTTTTATATGAGCTATATGTTTTTATATATATAAGATATATAGGCAGAAATACTTGTATCATGTAAACAGGCAGTAGTATTTTATGTCTGCTATTATTATTTCAGAAATTGTTAAAATAATAGGATATTAAGACCATCTACATCCCCTTACAATAATGGCTGTATATATTTGCAGTCAATCTAGTTTTTTTTAAGTAGTATCAATATTTTGTGTGGGATCTATTTGTGGGGATCTATTATTATGGGCTCAGGGATGTGATTGTTGAATAATAAATATAGCATAAAGTTTTTGCCAAACCATGTATGTTTGGTGTATGTTTATGTCGTTTTAGTTATATCATGCATACACTAATGGGCAAAAGTTTTAGAACACCCTAATTTTTCAATTTTTTTAAATTTATGCAGTTCAGCATCTCAATTTACTCTGAAAATAAAGCATAGAACAAATAAACAATTGGGCATACAAAAATAGTAATGGAATCATTTTCTTTAACAGCATGTAATATATATTTTTGACCCATCAAAGTAGCCACCTTTTGCAGATATAACAGTCGAACACACTCATGGCATTCTCTCTACAACGGAAATCAAATATTGTCCAGAAAGTTCTTCCCAACACTCTTGAAGAAGTTCCCACAAATGTCTTCCACTTGTAGGTTGCTTTGCTTTCACCCTTCTGTCCAGTTCATCCCAAACCAGCTGGATGGAGTTTAAGTCTGGAGACTGGGCTGGCCTTCCATGATTTGAAGCCTACAGTATTGTTCTTTTCTTTTAAGGTAGTTTTGACACAGCCTGGAGATATGGTTTGGGTCATTATCTTGCTGTAGGATGAACCCCTGACCAACTAGGTGTACACCAGAAGGTATTGCATGGTGCTGCAAAATGCTGTGGTAGTAATGTTGATTCAGGGTGCCACTTACTCTGTGCAAGTTGCTGACTCTGGATCCAGCAGAAGATCCCCAGACCATCACGCTTCCTCCACAATGTTTGACTGTTGGAGGAATCATCCTTTTGCCTACTTGATGGTGTACAAAATCCCTGCCTTATGAACCGAACATCTCAAATAATACTTTCTTCCAGCCTTCAGTAGTCCACTGGTGGTACTTCATGGCCCAGGCAAGCCCCTTTTTTTAATGTTGCCATCTTAGAAATGGCTTTCTTACTCCCACTTAATCTGTCAAACCTGCAGCTCAGTCGAAATGAGACTTGCTTACTTCAGTGTTCAACTGTGTTCCTGTGAGCCATCTGTCATCAAGCTGTTGACTCTCAGAAACTTGTCCTGTTTCTGTTGTAGCTTTGACAGACCTCTTCCTGTCAGAGTTCTCTCCAGTTTTAACATGCCTTTTGATGGTGTAGGAAACTGTACTCTCTGACACCTTGGCTTTTTTTGCAATTTCTCTAACGGAAAGACCTACACTTTTTTACTACACTGTCTGTCTTCCTTTGTTAATTGCCCTTTCCTTGCCATTTTATGAGCAATATACTACTAATTGTTAGCATAACCTTTCAAGGCTTAATTTACTTATGTTGCTGCCGAACAACTTTGAGTTGTTAACCCATTACTTCTTCCCTGAAAAAGGCATTTTATATAGCTCTAAAATGTACATTTTTTTCTTCTTAGTTTTTGTTAAACTAAACTTTTTTTTTACCTCTGGAAATGTACGCTTACCTTTGTACCAATTCTGGTTATTCACTGGACTTGAACTGCTTACATTTCAAATAAAACTAGGAAAAATGGGGGTGCTCTAAAACTTTTGACTGGTAGTGTATGTTGTTTTGCAAGCACAAGAAGGGTTTGCTTATTTCAGTTTTGGTTGCTGAATAAGTATGTTGTGCATTCATTGTTTTTTTTTATTAATTTGGAAATCTAAGGGAGAACACTTACTAGTTGTTCTCCTTTTTGTATAGATTAGAATCTAGGCCCAATTACTAAACTGAGGATTGTGACAAAGGTGAAACATAAAAAACTTTTTTTTTTTTACAAGCACATTTGAATGTAGAATTCTAATTTATTCTGCATTTAGAGCCCTGGCCTTATTTGTATTATTACATCCATGTTATTTGACCACTCTAAATGTTTCTGGGCATCTGTATGGGTTCAGCTCTTAAAAAAGAAGTGTTCCCAAAAGGGTAGGAAGCACATCTATTAAACTATGGCTGGAGCCAAATAATTAAAACAACACCCTTTATATGAAACCTATTTTGGAAAGAACATGAAGAGTTTGGTTATTTTGTGTTGACAATGAGGAGGACTTTAATAGAGTTAATAACCATCCATAGATTGGTGCAACTGTACTCTGGTGCTTTGCAGTTTAAAACTTTCAAAGTCTTGGACTCTGAGTGTATTTTTATCATACATACAAAAGATAGATAGATAGATAGATAGATAGATAGATAGATAGATAGATAGATAGATAGATAGATTGATAGATAGAGATACCTTGTTTTGTTTGCTTATTTGGAATAGAGGGCATTAGAACCTTATTCAGACTTTATTGTTATAGGTGTCACCACCAGGGAGACCAGCAAAGTAATTGACAAAATGTCCAGCAATCCATGCCAGATTTTTATGTTGGTCCCTGATGCTTGGCTGTCAGCCTATGGTTTTCCACGGGGCTACAGCCAATCTTCACACCTCCTCCCCTATTTAGCACTCTCTCACTATTTGCTTTATGTTCAAGCAACAAGTCTTATTTCTTGTGTCAGATCCCTTGTGTTTCCCGTGATCTCATGTACTTGTATACCTTTTGGATCCTTGCTTGGTGCTGATTCTCCTGTGACTGCAATCTCCCTGTTGGCTATTTCCCCCGTTACTTGTGATCTCCCTATTGGCTATGTCCCCATTGCTTGGTTCTTGTGTTCCCATTTGTTGTAGTTCCTGTGTGCTGGTCTTCTACCTTGTTTGTATGTTTCCCCCTCCATCTCTGTACTCTATTTTGTGTGCCTGTACTTAGAACATACCACTAGTGCTATCCTTGTGCATGGCATCTGGTAAATCTGTGGCCATGCTATGCATGTCTCCCATTACACAGCTTTCAGTGTATTTCTGTTTGAGTCTTCCTGTACATTCCCCTGTGCATATCCCCTAGAGTGCCTGTAGTTATGTTCTGTACATTTTGCGTTCTGCATGCACACTCTCTATCCTTGCCCAGTACTCAAACAACCCTAGTGTACATATTCACTGCTATACATCTTCACAGTGTGAGCTGTGATTCCTTGTGTGAGATCCTGCTTGTCCTACTAGTGGATGGTAATCATATCCTTCAGTGCACCCTTGCACTTGTCTTTCCTGTGTATCTCTTGTCCCTGTGGGTACACCTGTTGTGTGTTCCTTTCTGTTACCTGGTCCCTGTGTAATGCATGTTCCTTGCATCTTACCTCTATGTACCTTTTATGAACTTTGTATGTTCCTTCCCTGCCCTATTTGTACCTTGTATCCTGTTTGCTCCCTGTATCTTGCCCAGTGTGCTCTGGTCCCTGAGTACCCACTGGCACTGTGTCTGCACAGGTATGTCAGGGAGACGCAACCTGGCAGCTGCCCCGCAGCTCAACAACCACACCATCAGTGGCTCTGGTGAAGACCAGGCGACTCCTTAGACCCTGCAACTCTGGTGCACCTATGTTTGTTGTGCGGGAACACTGTCCCTGCATCTTCAGAGACCTGTATCCCTGCACATTCCTAATCCACAATATACTCAATATACTGCTCCGCAAGATCTGTAAATCACATGTCCCAGTGCCCTGGTCCCCAACTCACTCAGTAATTCCATTTATTGATAGCCTTAATATCAATTAGTATCACAAGCAGTACAGAAGCGTGTTGCATCAACACGCTTCAGTACTGCTTGTGATACTTTTATCTTTCACTGTCCATGATACTTTTTTTGCTTGACTAAACAATCAAAGTTTCAGGACAAGCTTTTTAGTCCTGCACCCTAATTCTAAGGTCCAAGCAGTGCTGCTTGGACTGGCTGTGTTAGCAGCCAATTAAACCTTTTTTAAAAATTGGTCTTCTGACCATATTTTGTTCTACTTTTAGCCTTTATTTGCATGTTGCATACAGTGTTAAAGGGCTACATTGATTTTGGCCCCTCCATGAGGCAAACAGTCTGCAAGTGATCTACTGTTCTAAAGCTCCCCACTAAGAAAGTCCCCAGAGTCAGTTTTTTTCATGTAGGCTATTGAAGACTTTTTAGGGATCAGGAGTATTGGCTGTTTATTTCAGTTAGTATATTACCTGCAAATCTCTTCATAAAAGTTGTACCTATGTCTAAAAGTAGAAATCTACCTGTGACAGTAATGAGGTGTGAGCATCACAAAATTAAATGAGAAAACACAGTGGCACCCTTATTCTGTTAAAATGTTCCCAGTCTCAGACACAAATCATTTTTTTTGATTGTAGGATAATCAGAGAAATGGCACATTCCATATACCCCACCAGCACACTGCTCCAACCTACAGAAATCTTGAATCAAAAAACAACATAAAGATTGAGTAAACATTTTTCAGAGAAAAAAATCAAAACTTGAAAACCTCAAAAGGGATTATATTCATCCTCAGGAATTGGCAATTACAATGTTGCAATAACATTAATTAACACTGATAACCAGAGATCTGCTAATGAGGCCTACCATACACTCCATCCCAGCATGATTATACAGGCCTGTGTTATAAAACCTATTAAGACAATCATTAATAGCTTATCAGCCATTAACATAACGTACATTCTTTTCTCAAAATTTCTCATCGCAGAGCCAGGGTTACGACCTATCACAAATATGTTAGCAGTGGAATGCAGAACCAACAACTCTGGCTAAAGATGCCTTCCTCTGCAGAATCAAATGTTAAATGTGTTTCATAAATCCCTAGATGATTAAGTTATATCAAGAATAAGAACCTATTCATATGTATCAGTTTATTACCATCAGTTTAAGACTAAACAAACCTATATTATGAGGTGTAGCAGGCAAATTAGGCACGTTCCATCTCACAGGTGATGAAGGCATCTGACACATATTTAGATTAATTCAAAAGCAAATCCCATTCTGTATAATTATTTTGTGGTTGCCAAAATTCAACCTCAAGGCATTTGAAAAGTATAAATGCATTAAGAAAACTACATCTGAGAGAGTGGCAGATACATGATCATAAAAATGTTTGACACACCCTCGGCCACTCCTCAGACCCTTCAATTGGTCAGATCGTTTATGTCAATACCCTCCTCAGCAACCAGAAAAATAGGCTGCCTCTACAGCTGTAATTCTCAGTTATCATCAACATAAGGAACATCTGCAAAAAGGCTTATTTCTAGAGAGCCAGTCATGGATCAGTTTTATGCTCCATTGACTGAATTGTGCTGGAACCCAAAGAACCCATTGTATTATTGTATCTTTTCTGTTATATCCTTTCTATTAATATTTTTTTCACCGCTATTCTTTTCCTTTATTAAACAATATTTTAAAATCAATAAGCTTATCTCTTATGTACTTAGCCACGGCTTACAGAATTCCTGACTCCTTGAAGAGTGATACTATAGAGTAATTCTCTGAAATATTCCTGTCTGTCTGTCAGCGAGTATTTCAGATGTTTCTTAACGGTCAGATATGTTACTTTGATTGTTGTGAACAGTTTGTGTTTCTGATAAAGCATGTGGTGGTAGCTATTTTGCTGTGTAATGGGTTAACTGCACAGTTAGCCGACGCTAGTGTCAATCACTCTCAGTTCACTGGCATTTAGGTTGTGGTCCTGCTAGCTGGAAAATCTATGTGCAGCATGAGGCTGAGAATGCCATCATCACATTTTGGTGGCAGCGGTGGGAACTGACCTGCCATTTGGCACACCACCCAAAACTAATTTTTTATTTTAGCTTTAGATAGAGAGGGGTTACAACGTTTTTCAAGTTTATATTGTTACTGTCACCAAGACAGTAAGTGAAGTGAAGTGTGTTAGTAGTCACCTCCACACACATTTAAAACGAGACCCAGACAGAGTTTGTAATCTTTCTTCAATTTATCCCAAATAAGAAAAGGTACACTTTCATTTTTTTAGCACTCATAAGCTCTTGAAAAGTTGACATATACCCTTTTAGCAGTTACTTGCTATTTTTAACAGCAAGTAATTAGTTAATGTATATTTGTTCATTGAAAAAAACACAAACCAGCAGCATAATAAGAGTAACAAAAACTGATGAGAGTGGGGCTTTTAAAGCGTCACTTTAGGCAAGAAAAACACATATTATATATATACAATTTTATTTTTCAAATAAATAGGTTCATCATATAATGTCATTAACATATCCTAAAGTCTTGCATCGATGCACCATGGCAGGGCCCCTTCCATTCTGGTTCGTTTAGCCTATGGGACGGCAGCAGCCACTCGGGCACCATCTACCCCAGAAAACATTATTGAAGCCTTTGTATCACCTTAACAGTCAATTAACTAGCATCAGCTAAGCAGCTAGTGTCAGCATAGCAACAACCAGGCATCTAGCATTTTCAGAAGGAAAGGTTAGCAATAGCATAATGCTCTCGGTACAGGTTTCCTATAAATGTCTGTGTATGCCAGTTGACTTCTTCTTAATACCAATCTTTGGCTTTTAAGCTAAAATCTGTCCTGCTTTGAGATTTTCTTAGTCTTCCAATCTCCTTTATGATATTCTTTAAGAGAAAACAGCTTATTTTGTGGGTCTCCATGCTTATTTTACTTTATTATGCCTTATGTTTACCTTAAACAATACTGTGAGAATAAGTGTTACATATTTTTTTCATGCAGCTCCTTTACAATGCCTACATAATCCTTGCACAGGGTGCTTTTTTAATAATTGAATATATCCTCAGCATCTTAAGCAAATGGTGTTTCCTATCCTTAATTGCCATGCTTCTGGCTTTGCCCATCTTTAGTGTACATTAAAAATGGTCTGTGCATCTCCATTCAGTATAGGAA
Organism: Nanorana parkeri; assembly: GCF_000935625.1. Lineage (NCBI taxonomy): Eukaryota > Metazoa > Chordata > Amphibia > Anura > Dicroglossidae > Nanorana > Nanorana parkeri. The sequence continues at coordinate 672,904 of NW_017306899.1, read as the reverse complement.
ATCTATTTTCTCTACAAGCAGAGATAATGCTTTGCTTTTGAACCAACCAGTGTAGCTGGAATGTGCACCAATGCTTCAAAATACTTCTCAATACCATCATGGAAAGTGATGTATGCCCTTATCTCTGCTCTACAGCATTATCTGACATAAAGAGTGGCAAGATTTTTGCTATCTATACATTGACATCATCCCTGAAAATAGATTTTTATGAGTCTTTCCATAGCAAATATAAGCTCTGGTCATGTGACTGGCTGCCAGAATAAGTCACAGCTCCCTATTTTCCCTCAAAAGTTACATTTGTGGGGCTTTGAGTAACTTAAATTGATAACATGTATACTGAGTGCTTCATTCTTTAGCACTCTTTTCCTTTTTTACCAAATCTGTTTTGAAAGAAAACTATGATTTTTTTAGTTAAAGTAAAACATTTTTGTATAGAGTGATAAGAGGACAGAAACACTGTCAGGTCTGTCAGAGTTAAAGAAAAACTCTTGCCAAGGTGCTAGACTGGACCACGAAGCCTCTCCTCCGCTGGGCTCCAGCAGTCTAAGGTAGTGATGGGCTCGATGTTTGAGTCGAACATCAGTACCGCACAGTGCCTTGTGAGAGCTTTGATTTGGTAAAGCAATGCACCTTACCACAGGTCAGGTGCAAGACTTTGCCCAATCATGGCGTAGTGCACTGTAAGAGCCATGATTGGGCAAAGTAATGATGACTTTGCCCAATCATGGCTCACATCTAATTCCCAGCAACACGCTATATAAGGCTGCTTACACTGCAGCCTTATTTAGTGTGTTGTTGTTGATGATAGAGTTAGCTGTAGTTAGCTGTAGTTAGATGTAGTTAGCTGTAGTTAGCTGTAGTTAGCTGTAGTTAGCTGTAGTTAGCTGTAGTTAGCTGTAGTTAGCTGTAGTTAGCTGTAGTTAGGTTAGTTAGGTGTAGTGTAAGCTAACTGGTGTCCAAGTTTTTTTTTTTACTTTTTTTTCAGCAGCAGGTTCTTTTGCTGCCTCATTGCTGTTCCCTCTTCCATGTCACAGGTGTTCCCCCTTCTTCATCACAGGTGTTCCCGTTTTTCTTTTTTAATTTTTTAATTTTTCTTTTTTTTTTCATAATAAACCATTGTACAACAGTTTATAGTGCACCAAGCACCACATGCGATACAGTATTGCACCCAAGTACCAATTTTCCATCCCACATTCTCTAATAAAATCTTATAATAAGCCCCACATCATGTTTGAAAGGCCAACAAGGAGACAGGTGTGTGACAGGTGCATATAATTTGAATTTTATACAGCAAGGCCCATCCCTGCGCTCATCAAGAGTAACTGTGAGGGGTTACAGTGTGGGGGCACCAACACCAAAGCCCCATTTTTTCCACACCTGTGTGACAGGTATATATAATTTACATTTTTGGAGCAGGGTCCTATCCTACACTCATCAAGAATAACTCTGAAGGGTTACGGTGTGAAGGCACCACCAACACTAAAGGCCCAATTTTAAAACACCTGTTGTTACTTTCATCCAACGTCTGCAAAAGAGGCACAAGAATTTATCCAAAAAATCTCTAACCTTGTTCCGAGTGTCCTAAAATGTGGCCTCTTCATACAGGCTGCCTCCCCAAGCAGTTGTTTACAAGATTAAGGGAAAACCATGGTAAATGTAATTTTTTCTTTATAAATGCCATTTTTGCTGCAGCAGGTTCTATATATCGTACAGATGTGCCACTTTACAGGCAGTTTGAGGGGACCCCCCAGGCATGATATTTAAGGAATTTTTCTAATTTTATTGTTTCACTTTATGGCAATGTTAAAATCACTGCTCCTTTAAAAACAGTATTTTTAAAAAGTTATTTTGCATTAATACACCTTGCCACTAGAGTCCTAGCAATAAATTCTGCAACCCTAGCCCCATTCAGCTGCTAACAAAGAGATTCTACAGCTGGCAGTTAAATGTAAACAACGATGGTACCATTCCTGGTACCATTCCTGATTACTCACCTAATCCTTGATCCCACAGCAGATAGTGTTCACCTCTCTCTCCCTCTGCTCCAGCTATATATATAAGATATGGTTACATCAGCGGCCTTTAGGCCAGCAGAGCCCAGGGAAGAAGAAGCTGTAGGGACCCTGTGGGGATCAGTCTTGAAGCCCAGAGGGAACCAGCACGACCGATGATTAGGTGATCAATACAGCTTTATTTGTGCCCCCTAGGCAAATGAACACTTAACCCTTGCAGTGCAGGGGTGGCCCCACTGCAGGGGTACATTTTTTGTTTACGCACAGTTCTTCTTTAAGTTAAAATTAACCTGTTGCTTTACCTAGCATGGACAGTACACCTTTTGTGAGATAAATATTAAGTCTGTTACTGCTCATCTCCTGAAAATACCAGTTTGCTGGGGGTGTGCTTTTTTTAAGACATCTAAGATACAGAAACAAAGCAAGCATACAGCAAGTTAAAATTCAGGGAAACGTCATAATACCTTATTTCTATAACTTCTCTACTGATCTAAAAAGAGATCACAGCATCAGCATGACATTTGGGCAATTAGTATTTTCTCTAGAAAAGGACATCAATAGCAGCCTCCTTATGTATCCCGTGACAGGAATTTAAAAAGAAAGTTGTGATAACCCTGGTGGTCATTTGTAATTGACAGTGCCAAGTGTGGTGGTTCCTAAAGACCTTTTAGTAGATTATCCTGTGCGCACCCAGGACTGTTAAAGTTAATCTGCTGCATGTATTGCAAGATCACTGTGTTGTTTCCCAGATTGAAGGAAAAATCATGTTTAATATTTGAATTTGTAATACTATCTTTGGTTAGTCATCTGTGGAAAGTCAGCAATTTGAAGTCTTCTGCTTAAATCTTGGATTATAGATGAAAGCTGCATATGGTCGGAAGCTCTCTACACTGCTCTCTGCCTGAACACTGCAGATTAATGTACTGTATATTACAGCTAGCCAAGAATGAATTTTGCCTTACACTGAAACAGGCAATTTCTGTTATAGAATTAGTGTAAAAAGAATAATGTATTTTTAACTAGTTGTGAACATTAGGTGTGCTACATGTACCAAACAATTGACCATCTGACACAGTGTCTAAATACTGTTAGATAGTTACAAAGTAATGTGTCTCATTCATCTGCAGATCAAAGGGATGAGCTTCAATCTACATATGATGTCAGTTAATGCAGCCCGACAAGTAAATACATTTTAAACAAAATGTGTTCCTATTAACACTTAGTTTACCGAAGTTAGCCCTAATGAACTGCTGCTTCTTAATTTTACTTTAATTCTGATTTCTTTTTACTTGTATTTTTCTTATTTTTATTTTTTGGGTAATTAATTTTTTTAGTGTCACATTAAGAAAAGGACAACATTAAAAAACCTTTAACCTTTACATTCTATCTCCAGTAAAAAGTGCTTTTTGTGCATTTTTTCTAATTTTGTAAAATATTTTTGTCTATGGATTGCATAAAAGATAAAAGTCCTTTATATACATATGTATTACTTTGTTATCTTAAGTAATGACAAAGTTATTGCAGAAGAAACAAACCCATAGTTGAAATGGTTAAATGCAGCTGATGTGCAGTAATTACATTTTTTTGTGTGATCCCTAATGAACAATATATGACACTAAGGGGTCTATTCACAAAGCTGCCGAAGGATCTGGCCGTAGCTTCGGCTACCGACCTAAAGCGAAGTGAGCTGAACGCTGTTCGGCTATTCGCTTCAGGCTGTTCGGCTATTCGCTTCAGGCTGGTACAGCTGATTTCAGCCGTACATCGGGTGGCTTCGGGTCGGCCGAACATTAGAGGCTATTTCAATTTGCAATAGCCAATAGTAAACTAGCATTGCACCCTCCCTCTGCTGATGGACCTGATGAAGAACTGCAGCAGAGGGCGGGTGCAATGCTAATTTACTATTGGCGATTGCAAATTGAAATAGCCAATAGGAATCTAGCAATGCATTCCTATGGGCAAAATGTTTTTTTTCTCTATTCTGACACAGCTCTGTGTCAGAATAAAGAAAAAAAAAGAAAAAAACAATGTTTCTCTCCTGGGCGGCCGGGCCCGGGAGGGTTTGCTGTCTGTAGATCAGTGTCCCTGGTTAGCTGGTAACCAGGGACGCTGATCCCTCTGCAAGTGACCGGAGCCAGCCGTAAGATCACGGCTGGCTCCGCTCCGCTGTCAGAAGCAGGCTGTTGGCCGGCCAATGTCTGGCCACTCGGCCAGCTTCAGCTTTCAGTGTGGCTCAGCCGAGCCGAGGCATATGCCTTCGGCTCGACTAAGCCGCTCGGCTAAGTTCGTGAGCTGTACGGGCTATTGTGAACCGATGGGGTCCTGGGGCTGAAGCTAGCTGAAGGATCGGCCGAAGTTATGGCTAGATCCTTCGGCTGCTTCCTGAAAAGACCCCCTAAGAGTAGGAGAATCAGGAGTGGGAGTTTGACGGACTCCTTTGTATTAAATAGCAATCCCACTCCCAAAACTAGAATCTTAATGAGGAGGAAAAAACAGAGTTAATACTCCACACAGAGGTGTCCTCAAGCTGAGTGTCAACCAGGCTGGCTGTCAGGTGTCACCCATTGGGACGTCATGACATATGCACATGATGTCATAACACACATGGTTGATGTCATGATGCATGCACGTGATGACGTCATACACACTTAACTGTAGGCAGCCATCTCAGTGAGGGATGTTCATCTGGCGGGATAAGATATGCTGCCAGGTCCCCTCCTATCTTGTGCAGCTTTTGGGCTCTCAGTCCATGGCCGAGTGCCCGACTTTTCAGAGGGGGCGACACCAAAATGACTGTTAGTCATTTTGGTGTCACCCCCTCTGATGGTGTCACCCAGTGCGGGCCGCACCCCCCTTGTGACACCACTGACCTCACCAATGTAGTGATATTTATTGTCCAAAGAGCAGGATGGGGGCAGGTCAGTGACCAATCTGCTTTGCTTAAAGGGAGTGGAGAAAAATGGCTGTCTGACAGGGATGTCTGAATTACAAGGCTAGGTGAACAGAATGGCAAAACTTGTGGCACATAACAACAGTTACCATGTATTTCTGTTATGTGATATTTTTCCACTTTCCGAGAGTGCAGCTTTAATCTTTTAGGATGGTAAACTAAGACATCAGTGTACCCATACACAGTAAATACCTGGGATGTGATATCTGCAAACTCTGCTTGTTTGTTAACAAATTAGTTGTTTTTTTGTGATGTACCAAAGAAGGTAAAATATAAATTAAAGTGGAAGTAAACAAAAAACACTGACAGGTAGGGGTTTTAACCCACTCTGTAGGTCTTTTCTATCATAATTGCTGCCTCCCTGTGTGTCAGCATTTGTGTGCACTGAGCTGCACATGCGCAGCACAGTGCACAGGCTCAGTGTGATCACCTGACAAAATGAAGTAACTCCCTTGTGCATGTGAGGGAGTTACACCATCTTGGCCCAGCCAATCAAAGCCAGGCAAAAGAAGACCTGGTTAAAAAGAGAATTGCCGGTGATGGTGAAGATCAGTGAGAGCTCAGTACGGGAAGGATTGTCTGTAAGGTAAGTCGGCCATATCGTGCTAGTATGCTGTGCATACTACCACATTATGGCATACATCTTCTGGGGACCCGGATTGTAAATGCTACTTTGGCAGCTTACTACTGCTTTACTCAATACATAAACCTTCTGTTTAAAGCCTTTCAGATAGGTTGACTTTTTATCTTATATTTTATTGTTCTCAAAGTCATCTCAGAGATAACTACACCTTTATTAGCCTCAACCCATGAATGTCAATCGGATACAAGTGTGCTTGTGCAGATTTGAATCAAGGATATAAAGCTGGAAAGTAACATTTTCAGGTAGTTTTTTTTTTTTCAAGAACCTACTGCTGACATATGGACTTTCCAGACATTACCCTTTACTTAGTAATTACTTAGTAATAATAAACAACAAAGCCAGTATCTCTGACAATAATCAGGAAGCAATTCAGGAAGTGATTACAAAATGGGAAATGGGAAGGATTATTCTATGAGGCAAAAATAATGTAGAAACCAGCCATGGAGATATGATAGTATCTAGGTTAAAAACAGATATTTCAGTTGCATACATTTGCAAATACATGTGGAAGCTACACTGCCATGTCAAGACATCCGATAAGTGTGTTCCCTAACACCGAACTATCTGGGTTTCCCAACTATGGAACATATATAGAAGCACAGTGGCCCAGTGGTTAGCACTGCTTTCTTGCAGCACTTGGATTCTCAGTTGAAATGTCAGTCAGGACACCATCTACATGGAGTTTGCATGTTCTCCCTGTGCTTGTGTAGGTTTGCTTTGGATAAACGGTTTCCTCCCATACGCCAAAGACAAGCTGTTTGGATAATTGGCCCTATTATGTGTGTAGGTATACAGGTGAAACTCGAATAATTAGAATATCGTGCAAAAGTTCATTTATTTCACTAATGCAACTTAAAAGGTGAAACTAATATATGAGATAGACTCATTACATGCAAAGCAAGATAGTTCAAGCCGTGATTTGTCATAATTGTGATGATTATGGCTTACAGCTCATGAAAACCCCAAATCCACAATCTCAGAAAATTAGAATATTACATGCAATCAATAAAACAAGGATTGTAAATAGAACAATATCGGACCTCTGAAAAGTATAAGCATGCATATGTACTCAGTACTTGGTTTGGGCCCCTTTTGCAGCAATTACTGCCTCAATGCGGCGTGGCATGGAAGCTATCAGCCTGTGGCACTGCTGAGGTGTTATGGAAGACCAGGATGCTCCAATAGCGGCCTTCAGCTCTTCTGCATTGTTCGGTCTCATGTCTCTCATCTTTCTCTTGGCAATGCCCCATATATTCTCTATGGGGTTCAGGTCAGGCGAGTTTGCTGGCCAATCAAGCACAGTAATCCCACGGTCATTGAACCAGGTTTTGGTGCTTTTGGCAGTGTGGGCAGGTGCCAAGTCCTGCTGGAAAAATAAGTCAGCATCCCCATAGAGCTTCTCTGTGGATGGAAGCATGAAGTGCTGAAAAACCTCCTGGTAGACGGCTGCGTTGACCCTGGACTTAATGAAGCACAGTGGACCAACACCAGCAGATGACATGGCTCCCCAAATCAACACAGACTGTGGAAACTTCACACTGGACTTCAAGCATCTTGCAGTGTGTGCCTCTCCATTCTTCCTCCATACTCTGGGTCCTTGGTTTCCAAATGAGATGCAAAATTTGCTCTCATCAGAATCTTCCTCCATGCTCTGGGTCCCTTGTTTCCAAATGAGTTGCAAAATTTGCTCTCATCAGAAAAGAGGACTTTGGACCACTGAGCAACAGACCAGGTCTGTTTTTCTTTAGCCCAGGTAAGACGCTTCTGACGTTGTTTGTTGTTCAGGAGTGGCTTGACAAGAGGAATATGACATTTGAAGCCCATGTCCAGGACAATGTGGTGGCTCTTGATGCACTGACTCCAGCCTCAGTCCACTCCTTGTGAAAGTCCCCAAAAGTTTTAAATGGCCTTTTCCTGACAATCCTCTCCAGGCTGCGGTCATCCCTGCTGCTTGTGCACCTTTTTCTTCCACACTTTTCCCTTCCACATAACTTTGTATTAATGTGCTTTGATACAGCACTTTGGGAACATCCAACTTATTTGCAATTACCTTTTGAGGCTTTCCCTCCTTATGGAGGGTGTCAATGATGGTTTTCTGCACAACTGTCAGGTCAGCAGTCTTTCCCATGATTGTGATTCCTACTGAACCAGATTGAGAGACCATTTAAAGGCTCAGGAACCCTTTGCAGGTGTTATGGCTTAATTAGCTGATTAGAGTGGGGCACTTTGAGCCTAGAATATTGCACCTTTTTACAATATTCTAATTTTCTGAGATTGTGGTCTTGGGGTTTTCATGAGCTGTAAGCCATAATCATCACAATTATGACAAATCATGGCTTTAACTATCTTGCTTTGCATGTAATGAGTCTATCTCATATATTAGTTTCACCTTTTAAGTTGCATTAGTGAAATAAATGAACTTTTGCACGATATTCTAATTATTCGAGTTTCACATGTATGTATGCATGTGAGATAGAGACCTTAGATTGCAAACTCATTGAGGGCAGGGACTGATGTGAATGTACAGTTTGTAAACTGTTGGTGTTATATAAATCAATCAATAAATATATATATTGTGACAGGGTACACGACTCTGTGTATGTCAGTGAGAGGTTGAAAAGGGCAGCTTTCCCTGGCTAGGAAAGGGTTAAGCCTGGCCCAACAGGTAAACCTCCTCTCTTTCTCTCTCTCTATTAATTAGCCTGCACCTTTAAGGCCACCGTGAGGAATTGGCCGGTACAACAATGAAATCCCACTTCTGACACCACTTGTAGGAAAGTCACTGGTCTTTAAACAGTAATGGCAATAAATGCAGCTTTATTGCATCCAACGAAAAAGTAACACAAATAAAAAGGCCTACTCCACCTTAGGAGGCTAACTAGACAGTAGTGTCCCTCACTACGTCCTACTGGAGCGGCTATTCCAGCTTCCAGTATAAATGGACAAAAACCACAGTCCAATACAAACAATTGTTCTGACAGACCTTATTCCCCAGATATGCAGACACTCTCCAGTCTGTGTCCATCCAGTGCAGCCTGGATCTCACTCTGAGCTCTCACTCCCTCTCCGTCACTATCAGGTGCAGGCTAATTAATAGAGAGAGAGAAAGAGAGGAGGTTTACCTGTTGGGCCAGGCTTAACCCTTTCCTAGCCAAGGAAAGCTGCCCTTTTCAACCTCTCGCTGACATACACAGAGTCGTGTACCCTGTCACAATATATAACAATAAATGTACAGAGACCATGATCATCTGGAGGCAGCCCCCTCTTATTTAAAGGTTTAACAACACACAAGAATTGAGAGTTGAAAGTCCTAATCTACATTATGCACACGTCTTTTTACAGGATAAGTATTATTTTTTTAACTATTGTAAAGTTTTATGCTGTCAGATTGTAGGAGGGGGTCAGTGTTTCATATGCACATTTATTGCATGTGGTTATTCAAATGTTTATAATTTGTAGGGATATGTTCCAATTGTTGGCACACTTACTGTAAGATATCTATTTTTTGTTAGGAAATGTTATATTAAGCTAGCTCTACTTTTGCGATTTCATGACATTTATAACACGCTGTTCGGCTATTCACAACGCTGTTCGGCTATTCACAACGCTGTTCGGATATTCACTTCAGGCTTGTACGGCTGATTCCAGCCGTACACCAGCTGAAATCAGCCGTACATCGGCTTGCTACATGAGGCTTTGGAACAGTCGAACATGCTCAGCATGTTTGGCCGACCCGAAGTGCAGAAGGAGTTCGACTCCTTCTGGATCGGCTAAGCTGAACCTCCAGCAGGCTACTCGCTGCTGTTTGGCCTATTCTCATAGATGCCGAACAGCAGTGAGTGAATAGCCAAATGCCGCCGAGCGGCATTCGGCTCGGCTATTCTGCTCGGTACCTCTGTGGTACCGAGCAGAATAGAAAAACAGTTAAAATAGTATTAAAAAATAAAATAGAAAAATAAAAATAAAATAAAAGTGACAGCTAGCTCCGCACCACTGTTTTCTATTGGCCGGGCGGTTCTGCTGCCGTCAGAATTAAAAAAATCACCATAGTTCAATCACCGCCCTCTGATGCTGTCACTCACTAGAGGGGACCTGATGGAGAACTTCAGGTCCCCTCTGCTGATTGACAGCATCAGTGGGCGGGTGCAATAGCTAGTTTGCTATTGGCTATTGCAAATCGAAATAGCCAATAGGAATCTAGCTACGCATTCCTATGGTAATTTTTTTTTTATTCTGAGGGCAGCCAACGGCTCCGATGTCAGAAGGAAGAAAAAAAATAAGAAAACAGAGTGGGGGACTCCCGGAGCGTCCGGGAGAGTTGGGTTGTCTGGATATCAGTGTCCCTGGTTATCTGGTAACCAGGGACGCTGATCTGTCTGTGCAAATGGCCGGAGCAAGCTGTGAGATGAGGGCTGGCTCTGCCCAGCAGTCTGTAGCAGGCTGTCGGTCGGCCAGTTTCGGCTTTCACCTCGGCTCAGTCTGACCGAAGCATATGCCTTCGGCTCCACTAAGCCACACGGCCAACTTTGGGAGCTGTATGGGCTATAGTGAATATCCCGTACAGCAGCCCTTCGGTTCCACTGAACCGAAAGGGTCCTGGGGCCGAAGCTAGCCGAAGGATCAGCCAAAGCTACAGCTAGATCCTTTGGCAGCTTAGTGAATAGACCCCATAGTTTCCACAAGACTATTTTTTTGCTGTCCTGTAATACAATGGAAAAATAGATATTATTTTGGTATACGTGAGCAATGTAAACTATTCACCAAGAAAGTACACTTTTTTAGCTGTTTCCATTGTATTAGAGGAGTGCTTTTTTAAACACCGGACCCAAACTTATCATCAATAGTCTAACTTTTTAGCTGACCATAGATGGCAAAGATGGTATTCTAGGGTTTTCAAACAGAAATGCAAACTTCATAGAAAACTGCTGTAGACTAAAGGGCTATGCCCATGTGGGTTCTGGCAACCAAACTTTCTAAAAAAAGCTAAGTAGCACAAGCTTAGAGGGGGACTTTACCATGGGACAACACTGAAGCCGCACTACAAGAGAAAGAAAGAAACTGAAAGATCAGCAATCTATTTTCCTGCAAATACTTAATTCCCGAAGTCCTGTTCAAAGGGAACATTGTTAATGAGGGACACACATTACTGTGTTTGTGTGACCACCATAGATTTGTCATCCCACACACCTCAGCTCATTTTAATGATTCACCTATCTACCCATAATGATACCATATTAGAAAGTACCCTGACCCCACTGTGGAGAATCAAAAGGGACATAAATACATTAAAAAATGTTCCCTTTCTAAGTGGGGAAATAAAGATACCTTTTTATAATAACTATAGTATGTATTAGCAAGTGAGTGTCCTAATTTATCATTTAACTAGCAAATAGGTCTTGCACAAATAATTTTTGGCATCTCTTCTTGTACATAAATTATTATTTATATATATTTTTTCTGAATATATTAACTTGGTCAAAATACCCACTTTTCAAATAAAACATCACATTCTGTGTGCTTGTGAAGGGCAAGTCTGGCAATGCTGTCTTTGTGCTTCTGCCATCCAGAGCCCGGGATATGCTTCAGCATTTGGGGTATTTCTTTGAACCCTCTTTTCAACAATAAGCTTGTTGAACATCTTAAAGTAACTGGTGCCCATTTTCAGATCTCACACTGAGGCTGGATGCAGTTTGGGAGCTACTGTATTGAGTGGACTGGGTGCATTCTGAATGCAATCTGTTTTGACCCATGTAGTAAGAGGGTTATATTATATTAATTTAGTGGAGTATGAAAAATATGTTCTTCTGGAATATATGATAATCCAAAAGTCAAAACCTGCCGAGATTTTGTTTTCAAGACAAATGGAAACATTTGATACATTATCTCCTAATTGAGGAAAATACATGAATATGTTTTCTGTAAACAATATTATTGAAATGTCTACTTTTTGAACAGATGTCTGTTCTGTCTGTAGATCCCATCACACAGATTTCCTTTATTGTTTCCAGTTAACCATATGTCTTTGTTTTGTCTATAGTATCTTTCTTGCAGGCATGTCTTTTATTTCCAGTCAAGGACAAATTTACAAGAAAAATAAGTTTCAACTTTAATCGTATGCATCAGTTGAACTTTACCTTCCAATCTGCATAATAAAAGTAGTCTTAAATAGGCTATGCAGATTTCTGTCTTGTGAACTATCCACTCTCATTTGGGTTGACTTTAACATCATTATTAATGACCCATTTTCTCTTGTTGCTTTTGCATTTCTCAATTTAACCTTCTCAATTGGTCTTTCCCAGAGGACTCATCCTCTTAAACATTGACACAGTCACTTTCTTGATCTCAACTTCGCTCATCTAAGTTTAGATGTTACTTTCACTGATTACTAATTTTTACTGTTAGATCACCATCTGTTAACCTAGCCATGATGTAAATATGATTGATTTAAGCCAGATCTAATTGTTGTCAACTCTTTGTAGAATTAAGTAAGCTTATTCACTATAGTAATTTGGAGAGCAGCGATAATGTACATTGTGTATAAAACTTAAAAACTCTTAAAACTCTTTGATAAATAATAAATAATTGATTGCTATGTGTTGTTGCATTTCACTACTGTTTTTTTAAATATCATATTGACAAAATATGCATATGTTTTGGAAAAAGTCAGCAGTATGTACTGAAAACTTAAGAACTTCAACAGGTGACTGTCAGTAGTGACTACAATTTTACAACTAAACATATGATTAGAAGTTAAACACACTGTGGAAACGTCTATCAACTAAGATTGTCAAGGAAAATATGTTATTGCATTTTAAATAACTAGACAAGACTACAATATCAAACCAGAAGGTGCAATTGTATTTTCTGCTCCTTTAAACTGTAAATATAATTATTATATAGACAGGGTTGCATCTAATTCAATGACACTCATGAGCCAGTGCACAGGGCATAAGGTTTATAAGGGGTGGCACCAGTCCTATAGTTAACAATTAACCTCTTTTTTATTTGTTGTTCATTTCTCTATACTTTTGGCTATATTCAGCAGGAGGCCTGTAGGAGGAAGGGGGATGATGAAAGGAGCCAAAATACTCATTACAGTTGAGGCACACTGAAATCTTCCCATCTCTCTCTTTGTTGTGGACTGTACAACTGAAGGTTAGCTCTGCATACAAAGCAGACAGTTTATTTGCTAAAAAAATCGCATGATAAAAGTGGTAGAGCTTATAAAAATGCTTAGGCACATCCTTTAGGGGTACCTAAGGCAGCATAATATCTAAATACAGCCCTGAATATAGTTGCTCTTAATATAAATTATCTTTTATATTACAACTATTATTAAGTAGCTTAAAGCGTTATTAAAGCTGCACATGTCAGCAAGCAGTAGATATATGCAAAAGCAGTTTTAAAAAGAACTTTCAAAGGGGTTAAAACTTACCTGTGTCTCCGCTGTGCGCTCACATCTGAAGATTCTCGGGGCGGCCACAAAGGATGATGGGGCGGGTGCATGTGCAGTACAGATCTTCGGCCGGGAGAAGAGGAGAGCCACAGGATAAGTTAATGCAGCAGCGTGCATCCACACAGACTCTGTGGGACAGAAAGAGAGAGGAGTCAGTGCTGGATCAGAGACCAGCACCAGCACTGGATGGACTGCTGAAAACTACTGTAAAGAAGAAGATGACAGGATCAAGAGGCATCATTTAAGGTAAGTCCCGACATTAACATTGGGGGGGGGGGGGTTTTGCCTTTAATGTCACTTCAAGTAAAGTTTGTCTAGCATTTACTGCAAATTAGGTGCACTATTTAGTAAAACAAAGGCTTTTTTTCAAGATTGCAATCCTTTCCACTTGAATAGCAAAATTTCATCTTATATGAAAAAAAATATATATCTGTAACCTGCATCCATAATTCATACAGATGTGTTGTCTTAATTCCAGAACTGGTCAAATATTTTATTAATTCACATGAATCATAGTGTACTTTAGTTTTTCTTTCCTGTATGACTGCATTTCAAATCATTTATTTTAAAAAGAGACTCTGCTCTCTGTCCTAGAGCCACCCTTATTAATCTCTGCAGTGCCAGGGTGAAGAAGCTCACATGGAATAAAGAAGTAAGATAATGTGTGCCAATTCAAAAATCCCCTTCTGAGAATGCCTGTGACTATCCTCCAGTTATAGCACACTCATGCACTATCTATATATGTGGAATGAAAATGTTTGTATCAGCCAACCTTGGGAAATTGGCATCAGTTTCTCAAGATATCAGGTACATTGGAAATGTTCTCTAATACACTGAACCAAGTTTAACCATTCCTTACTTTATTGAAAATAACAAAAATATTTTGGCCATATATACACTTTAAAGTGTCTCCCCTAAACCTCTACTATAATGTGCAAGTATGCATGGGACCGTAGCAAATTATAGTACACTTGCCTTTTAAAATGCCTGTTTCTCGCACTGCAATGTCCATTATCTACCCCATACCTTCATAGCTGGTGCTTCCATTTTCTCCCTCTCTTCAACAGAATTCAGGAGTCTTCAGCCATCTTAACTGGTCAGGCGAGGGTGACGTAACTCCTGTGCATGTGTTCTTTTGCAAATTTTATCAAATAGGCCTAACATCTTTAGTTTACAATAACACAATTGAAATTTCCTAGCCATTTTTCACATTTTATAGGTTTATCCAGCATGCAGTAGGAAATTAAACTAGCTAAAAAGATTACTGATTAAATTCAGAGTGAGGCATTTTGTTCACATAAACAATATTCCAGGCCAATGATGAAGCTTCCCTCTAAAGACATTTTTGTCAGTTAGTCATGTTTAATTGCAGGAAGTGTTATTGGTTATGAATCCTTAGCCATATGGCACATGAAAAACATTTTGGTTCCCACACAGATTTCATATACATATTTTTTTCTAAAAAGTGTTTTGAATAATTCAATAAAGTTCCTGCAATTGATAAAAGAGAATCCTAATGTAGATGTGAATTGAGCTGCATACACAAAATAACATGTCACCAAAAACTTTTTTTTTGCACTTTTAACCTTTACAAATAACCTTTATTTGAAATACAGTTGCAAAGGGCAACTGTTGTGAGCAAAATACTTGCAAACTTTTTCTGGTTATGTGGATTTGTAGATTGATTTCCACTTTTTCATGCATAAATGTTTGGTTCACTTTTCTATCTAGAAAGACCACAGCTTTTGTTAACACATTGACTAAATGGAGACAGGGGCAATTTGAATTGATCTACATTATTGGTTACACTGGATTGTTAAAGGAAGAGATGTAAGTGCATCTGCTAGAAAATCATATCATAAGCGATAGCCAGCATGGATTTGTGAAAGGCACAATTTATAAAACAAATCTACTTTCTTCATGTGAGGAAGTAGGCAAAAGCATAGCCAAAGGGACATGTTTGGATGTAATTTATTCAGACTTTACTGACATGTTTGACACGATTACTCCCAGATGGCTAATGTGTAAATTAAGTGCTATAGAATTGGATGATTCAATCTGAATAAAAAAGGGCATAAAACATATTTAGATATTCATCATTAATGACTCTTAACTTAAATGGTCTTAAATGGTGTATCTCAAAGATCAATTTTGGACCCGTTTTGGGAGTTTGGGATTAAAAGCACAATATCTGTGTTTACTGATGACACAAATCTATGTAGTGGAATAAAGTCCTTGCCAAATTTCTCTAACTTGTGGGCTGACCAAGATGCCATAATTAATCGGGCAACTACATAGCAAATGAGGTTTGCTATAAATATATATAAATCTAAAGTCGTACTTTTTAAGGGAAAAAACATGCAAACAACACGCAATCTAAGTAAGAATAACTGTATAGGCCATTGATAGATAATGATCTGGGTGTTATGGTAGATCATATTATAACAACATTCAATGCTTATCTACAGCATCTACAGTTAGCAAGTATATGTATTTATAAAGGCATAAAGGCTCAAGGCACAAGGACATCATTTAGCTTTTATATAAAGCATTAAGACGAAGCTCCTCTTGAATATGTAGTTCAAAATTTGGGCACTGATTTTATTCACCCTGGACAAATGGCAATCAGTAGAGGTGGGCAAAATTAAGTCATATATTATAAGTCTTCTTTTTCCTCTGGGATTAGCGACCACGAGGTTGCAAAATGTTTTTCTTTTAACTTATTGGACATGTGTCTATTTTACACTAAGTATCTGTAGTGATGTGTTTCCTAGCCCATGTTTTCTGTCAAATTGTTTTGTTTTTTCGAAAGTCTTCTTCTTTAAGTTTAACATTACCGGCCAGTCACTCTGTGGAAAGAGTGTGACAACAGGGTGTGGGGCTGGGAGTATTCTCTTGACAAGTAGGCAACCCCTGTAAGTTTGTCATCAGTGGATTGGTTCAGTCTCCAGAAAAAGAGTACCTCATTCTAGAGTGATCCTTCCTTTAGTCTTTGCTTCAGGTAGAGGGAAAACCTTTCCTTAGGAAGCTCTCCCATCTGGGGGAGGAGGCTTGTGTGTGAGCAGGCTGTGTGCTTGGATTGAGGCCCCAGGGCTTGAGCTTGGGCCAAGAATGTACTGTCCCTCTGTATTAGGCTGTGTGCATGTGTGTTAGGTAGCCTTACGTTTGTCCTTGCTAACAACTAGTCTGATAATTTTTCAAAGCTCATAGATCATGTTGAGTTTTTAATTTTCTCCTATTCTACTACTGCTCCCAAGATTTATTGAAGAGTTGAAAGCAACTCCCAAGCTTGAACCTGCATTATCTCAATCGAAAGTGTGTAAGTGTGATATTCCCTGGGACTTGTGAAAGGCACAGTTTATAAAACAAATCTACTTTCTTCATGTGAGGAAGTAGGCAAAAGCATAGCCAAAGGGACATGTTTGCATGTAATTTATTCAGACTTTACTGACATGTAAAGTCTAAGGGGTGGTATGGCTCTGTATACATGGGTGTCAAAACGTTTCAGGCGCATATTCCCCATACCTCATGAACACTTACCTAATGCTTGGGGAAAAAGATTCACCCAAAGGGGTTATTGCATGCTTTGTTCCATCAAATACAAAGGGGTCATTGCATGCTTTTTTCCATCAAATGCAAAGGTACTTGCAGCTTTGTAAATGGAGGAGGAGAGGGCGAATGACAAGATTGGTCAGCATTATGGCGAATTAAACCTTTATAGGCTTTATGACTGATTTAAGTCCTAAAGAACTATCTAGAATGTAAAAATGGATTACACCTTCCAACTTCACTGCTGGGTATTAACCCTGCCACACGTTTGCTCATTTTCCATACAGTGTTCTCTTACTAACTCTGGATCATTCACTCTTAATTATGTATTCATATAATTTCTTTCAAGTGTACTTCTGTTCTTGGTATTCAACTCCTCTCCCTGCACGTTTTCTTATGTCACAACACACTGAAAACATTTGTGATTTGCTCTGGCCTTCATGCTGAACTGTTTTTTTCTTCCTCGATCACACGCTAAGATTACCTGCTCACCCAGCAATCAAAAAATGTCCTGGATCCAGAAATAAGTGCTGAGTCTCAGCCTAATTCAGTCTTCCACTTTCCCTAAAGCTTGGTGGCTAGGCCCCACCAACCAATAATGTTAAGACAATATTTTTTTTACATTCTGGATAGAGTAGAGAGGGGTTAGAACCGCTAACATGTTTTTATTGCTGTCTGCATCCCTGTTAAGGAGATTCACCCTCTCTATTTACCCTGGTAACCCTTATCAATGAGAGTGAAAGAAAATCCAGAACAGGAATAAATGGGAATTCTTCTAGTGGGGAAACTAGTTCTGATGACCCCGCTGAGCATCCAGGATTTCATCTTTGGAGGGATTTTCTCTTACTACCCAGATATCAGTCAGGAAATAAAGGAAAATCTTCTCAATGGGACTTGGATGGCAAAAAACTAAAAGAAAGCTTTGGCTTTAGTTCTACTTTAAATATAGGAAATAGTTGGCATAACATGGAAGAGGTAGCCCAATGAAAAAGAAATGTTGCCACAAGAAAAGCTTGATCAGATTCAGGCAAAAATACATTTAGTACCTGAGATTTTGTTGCATTGATCCTAAGTTTGCAAAGGCGACTAAAAAAATCAAGTTACTCCAACAAAGATGGTAAGGCAATTCTGGGGTTTGAGACATAAATAAATAAGCCTTCAGCATAGAGACTAAGCTTTTGTGTTGTGTCCCCTATCCAGGCCCATATTCCCCACAAGGCCACCGAGGCCCAGTCTCGGGGCGGCAGGGCGCACAGGGGCGGCAGCGGTGTCCTTGTGGGGATGTTGCCCTCTCTACATTCAGTCCTGCTTTGCACAAGCAGGACTAAATGCAGAGTGAGGCAGCCGAGATCACATGTAAAAAGTGTGCAGCCTTCTCCCCCATCACCTGCACTTACCTCTCTCCTTTGGTTCCGTCCTCCGCCGCTGAGTCTCGAGTCTCTGACTGCAGTGAGCAGAGAGGCAGGGTTAAAAGTAACCCTGCCGCTCCATGTAGACTGTAGACAGTGAGAGGGGAGAGCTGTGCTCTTCCTCTCTGACCTGTCACAGGAGTTCCAGCACAGTGCTGTGCTAGAACTCCTGTATTGGAGGTGTCAGGGTCAATAAAGAGAACCTATCACCTCCAATTGCTATCACACAGTGGATTGTTTTCTCCTGTTTGATAGCAATAAAGTTAGGTGAAATTTTTTTTAAATAAAATTAAATAATTAAATAAAAACATAAAAAGGTAATTAAAAAGTAAAAAATATATAAGAAACAAATTATTAAACAATAAGAAAATAATTATAAAAAATTAAAAATAATAAGATAAAAAAATTATAAAA
>NW_017306899.1:628988-654190 GCF_000935625.1 Nanorana parkeri | reverse complement strand
CGGCCCCTATTGTTACACCCTGTATTGAAACATTAACACGCAGAGCATTTGTCAAATGTTCCATTACCAAAATGTATCAATATGGAGCCATAGTGCAACCCTGTCTTGTTCCATTAAAAATAGATGCCAGGTCAGAAAGAAGAAGTGTCACCCTCATCCTAGCAGTAGGAAAGGTATAAAGGCCCATGATTTTACCTGAATGCATGATGCAGACAAAGCAATTTGAATCAGGGTAGCAGAGAGAAGCTTCCAATCCAGATGATTGAATGCTTTCACTGCATCCAGAGATAGGACACAGAGAGAAAGTTTATTTTTAAATGAATATTGTATAATTGATATAGTTTTACCTCTTTTGCTGCCAAAACATTTTTTTGTGTTTTTTTCATTTGTTATAATCCACATTTTAGGCCTGAAAATTGCATGAAACCCTGAGAGTTATATATTTCCTGAAAGCACAGACCCTATAGAATAAAAATGGCAGCAGTTGTATATTTTTACTTTGCATGATATTAACCCTGACCTGCCATACAATAATGCTGTTTATCAAACCCAGAATTTCAGTTAAAATTACACTTAAGTCAGTGCCCAAAAACAAAATATAATATACTATTTTTCTAAAATATAAAAGATAAGGTTATGCTGAGTAAATAGTGCCAAACTTAAAAATTGCATACACACATGAAACAGCAACAACATATGTTACCCCAAAATGTCCATAGGCGACATTTAACCATGAATATTGGCCCTAGAATTATTGCTCTCACTCTGGTACATGCAGCAATACCAAGCATGAGTAGCACAATCACCTTTTTCATATGTAGGCACACCAACAACTGTTTAAATGTGGAAATTTGCAGGGGCGGGGGACTTTACATTTTTTTTTTTTAATTGCAAGCCCACTATGTGATAGCATATTAGGTGGTGACATGTACTCTTTAAGGTGTCACCTTTCCACTGCATAGAAGCTATTAAAGTGTAGATCATACTTGGATAGCTTCTTGACAGCTGAGGAACCTGAAGTGATGCAATCAGTGTCTAATCTGGCTCCAATCAGCGGGGAGGAGATAGGCAAATGGGTGTTCACCACTCTTCCCTTTATCTGCCAACACCCGTGATCCTGGTCCTGGACCTGCAGTAGGGGCAGTGAAGCCCGGGAAGCAAGGCAGAGGGGCACATTTCACTGGCCCCTGGAAGTGATCTGGGGGCAGCTCAGCCACCAGAATTGCTTCAGGTGCAAAGCTGACTGTCAGCTTTACACAGCTGAACAGAACACCAGCAGCTATAGCCACCAGGAGTCTGTAAAGAGGGGCCCTCTGCCAGCGATGTGCAACATACGTTGTTGGCAGGGCAAGGGTTAGCATTGTGTCTTGCTTCTTGTAGCAATACAAAAATACCAATCTTTTTTACTTTTACATTATTGCTTGGCTTACATACAGCAGCAGCACCCCAATCATATTTATTTTTACTTGAAAAAAAGTTTTTACTAGGTAGTTTTTGCTGTGACATCTGATTATTTTCTAGCATTAATAGGCCAATATTGAGTGGTGAAAGTAGACACAACAGCCATTGATATTTTTTAATCAAAGTTTTTATCTTGATCTTGTAATGCCAACAATATTGGCATTAAAACATCAACAATTGTGTCTCTAATATCAGTTTCAAACATGTCCATTGATGAGCTCATGGGTCGGCATTAGAGCCTTGAACCACTGCACAGTAAACAATTTCCTTTTCAAAACAATACAGTAACAACTGATGTACTGTCTCATTAAGATGCTACACACTGCGAAAACAGCCATTCTGACGTCCCTTTAAGATGATCCCCCTGAAGCAATTTCTTCCCAGATGGTTTAAGTTAGCCAACAGACACTAATCTAAAGCAATTGCCTGTATGTGCCCTGTGTGTGCATCTGAACAGTCTTTCCTTCAATATGCAATACAATCTATCATACTATCTCTTGATAACATAAAAAGGCAGCTGAAGATATAGCATTATTGTATGGCAGCAAAGTGATGTGATTCTATAAATCTGGGATACAGTCACTGTAGCACACAAAACTTATTTGCAGAGTCCATGTGACACACACGATGCTGCAGTCTGCTTCCCTCAGGCCTGGCAGACAAAAGGTGGGATCCTCTCTGGCATCTTGGTGCTGCCCCTAAGCAGAAGATGACCAGCAGAATCTAGTAGGTTGTCTCTCTGAGTTCTCTCACCGCAGCCTTCTCCTCGAATTTCCTCCCACTGAATATCTTTCTATTCAGACAGCTGCTGCAGAACATTCCTCCCTCTGATGTCACACACCCTGCAGACTGGCAAATTTTGAATACTCTAATATCAATTGCTGGCAAGCTGTTAGGAACAGATTGTCATCTAGGGACAGGAAACAGAAGTAATAAACCAGTGCTTCCACATAACAAATCGAAATGTCTCTGAGGTGGCTACACAGGGTTAATTTCATTGTTGGCCAGGATAACTATATGCTCTTGGGACAACAATTCTACCCCTCTATGACAGCTAAACAAATTATTATTACTATTATTATTATTTCGTATTTATATAGTGTCAAAAGTTTACAGAATGGGGGAGACAGTACAGTTACAATACAATTTCAGTACAATAGGGTTAGGAGGGCTCTGCTTGTAAGGGTTTACAATCTAGTAGGAGGGGGCTTACTGCACAACCTGCAAAGGGGATCTGTGACTAGTGACAACAATTGACTGAAAATATCACATGGAGTACAGGGTTAGTGTCAACAGCAGTCCCTGCTTTACTTAATATTATAGTTATGGATATGTGTTATCTTCACATACACATTCATTTATTATGTTTACATTGCCTCAACATCCCCCTAAAGGGGGTTGTCTGACACCCCTATAGCCCATAGCAGCCATGTTGGCAACAATGGCTATTGGTAGCCATTGACAGTGAGGTATTTGTCAGTCTGGAGGGTGGTCAAGGTGATAAATTAATGAGAGATATCAGAAAATAATGTGTCTTGTAATTAACAATGTGCTATAATTAATATGTCAAATGTTTATGTTTGGGGGGGGTCCTACATAATAGCTGTCCAGGTTGTTAATCTCCTTATAGGCCTATAATGGTGAATGTGGATTTGTGGGTATTAGAATGCATTTTACTGTGTGTTCAGAATATGTTAATAATTTAGTGTGTGTATAGTCTGGGCACAGGTTCAATTTAAAGCTAAAAATCTATAGAGGCAGCTAAAGATACAGTTCAGATATGTACAGTATATGGGAGGGCCAATTTCTGGACTACCACCGCAGCAGTTGCACAGCTTGGTCAAGAACACATCCTAAGCCTATTTATTAGACATGAAAGATCAGCAGCACACTGCTTTATTGCCCTGATCCCTTGGCTATCTCCTCCTGACAACATGTTCATAGTCATCTCATAGTGATGACCCTCTCCCTGAGAATAGGATGTTGCAAAAGGCTAATACAAAGACAAATGTGAGTAGTTACAGTTAGTTGCTATTACAATGTATTTCATTATTTTTTAATGAATTCAAGGTCAGCTTTAAGTTGCAAACTGAACATTATACTATATGTACCATTTACATTTTGTATTATTCAAATTATAATTTTACTCAAAATATACCTTGAGCTGTCAGACTGTCAAATCATTTCAAGGTTTATTCATTATGTATTCATGCACAAAGTACGCTCTTTTATATTCAACCCATATTATTGAAATCAGCAAAAACTGCAACTCCAATCTGTTCTATATTAAACTGTATTTGAATATGAAGACTGCATCACCCTAGCCACAAAGTTATAGAAGGAAAGTTATAAAGGAAAATTATAATTTTTATTCTCTTGTTTTTCATAGGTAATATTTAACCCAGGGATATAACTTTATAATGTTTCTACTGGCAAACATCTATTTTTCATGCTCCAGTTCTGCACAACCCGACTGCAATTCATTTCTTTGCTGGGTAGCACAAATCAGGATCCAGAGCTCTTGTGTGACTAAATCTTTCCAAAAGTTACAGTAACTAGAGTTTATATATCAATTTTGACACATACCAATGCGGCCGGTCTTTAGAGGGCACGTTATGTTGTTCCTCCAGTTTTCTTTTGGAACATTTTTGACTGTCACTAGTGTTTGTTTGATTTCATGTTTTGTTTTAAGTAGATTTGGGGAACTTGAGATGAAGGGATTTCTATCAGAATGTGTCCTTAAAATGTATCAAATAATGTGAGAATTTGGTTATTGCTGTGTTTTTAGAAAGTGAGAATTAAAGTAAACACTTGTAAAGGTTTGTGTGCCAAAATAGTCCAACAATCCAAGGGAAATATTTTGCAACAAGCTCTTTGTCTATTGTTGGGATGCTATAGTTCTATTTGATAAACCTATTGTTGCAAACTGACATGTTTGTGATATGTAAAGACCTTGCAAAGTGTGTAGGAGTTACAGATAAAGGCTTATAATTGCTGTATTCATTTTTTATCACCAGTATCTAATTTTCTGTGCCCTTCAAATTATGCATTCCATTTATAGTTACTGCAGGAGATGTACACTATTCATTTCTGTTTATCTCAACATACTTCTGACTGCAGTAATTGTTCATGAAAGTAGCTATGTACTGATATCAAGTGCAAACAAAACGCCCATGATGGAGTTAAAGATGGAATTAAGAGTGTAGGAGGCTCAATCAGATTTTAGTATCTGGCATATAAAAAAAATTACATTAATGACTTAAACAAAAACATGCATTGCCAGGGTCATAAAAGACCAGGGGAACCCTAGGTACTAAAAAGTCGTGGGACTCATAGAATTACAATAAAAAGCAGGGATTGTTTGCCCTCCTTGTCTTTCCTCTTAAAATGGTCTTTCCCCTTTATGCTGCAATCTCCTAAAACTGAGCCTTAAAGTGCAAGGCGAGACCTGGCAAGTAACTCCCAAAACTACGGCTCCCATAATCCCTTGTGTTAGGCTTCCTCAATGAGGCATGTCACTAAAAGAAACTCAGAGTAATGTGTGGGTGTAGTATGAAAGAAAATGAGCAAACTTGGTAGGCAAAGGTGGGATGGGGCATTTGTCTATGAAGACCTTGCCCACTGTTATATGTACACATCTTACTGTGATTCCAGTGTGGCAGTACCACCTTTATTTGTAACATGGTGCAGCAGCGTTGCCAAGGGATTAAAGAAAGTGAAGGAAAACACTTTGAGATGTGAAGAGTAACTAAAGCTAAAACTGAGTGCGAAAAGCATATCGCCGCAGATAGTAAAAAGAACCCCAAAAAATTCTACCAATATATTAACAGTAAAAAAGTGAGAAAGGAGCAGATAGGCCCAATAAAGGATGGAAGCGGGAAGCTAGTCACAAACGACAAGGAGAGGGCCGAGGCGCTGAACGCTTTTTTCTCCTCAGTATACACTCAGGAGGGAAACGGGTTTGACACACATGATAAAACTCCCAGTTTAACTCAAAATATACCCCAGTGGTTGACAGAAACCGGGATACAACAAAGACTTAAAATGCTCAATGCAAACAAAGCAGTGGGTCCGGATAACCTGCACCCCAAGGTGCTAGAGGGCATAATAAAGGATTATCTGGTAGAATTTGTTCAGGAAACCGGGATAGTTAATGACAATCAGCATGGGTTCAGGAAAGATCGTAAGGCTACGGTAGTCCCAATATTCAAAAAGGGGGCAAGGTGCCAACCTGGGAACTATAGGCCGGTCAGTCTAACATCGGTAGTTTGTAAAATGCTAGAGGGCATAATAAAGGATTATCTGGTAGAATTTGTTCAGGAAAACGGGATAGTTAATGACAATCAGCACGGGTTCAGGAAAGACCGTTCCTGCCTAACTAACTTGCTAACTTTTTATGAGGGGGTAAGTAGAGATATGGACGGAGGTAAGCCGGTGGATGTGGTATATCTGGATTTCTCAAAGGCTTTTGATACGGTACCACACAAACGCTTGCTACACAAGCTGAGGGCTATGGGCATAGATGAGGTGGTGTGTACGTGGATAGAGAACTGGCTACGGGAACGTGTCCAGAGGGTATCTGTAAATGGCACCTTTTCAGACTGGGCTAGTGTAATGAGCGGTGTGCCTCAGGGTTCTGTGCTGGGTCCCATATTGTTCAACTTATTTATTAATGACATCGGGGAGGGTGTTAACAGCGATATTTCCGTGTTTGCGGATGACACCAAAATAGGGAGGGTAATAGACACGGACTTAGACACTATAACATTACAGGAGGACCTGGATAAAATAGGGGAGTGGGCATTAATGTGGCAGATGAGGTTTAATGTCGATAAATGCAAAGTAATGCACTTTGGAATTAAAAATAAACAAATGGGTTATACAATAGCTTGCAGTGCCAGGCTGTTGTAAACAAAGCTGGCAGGGTTTTGTCCTGTATTAAAAATGGGATGTATTGCAGGGACAAGTCTATAATTTTGCCACTTTATAGATCAATGGTTCGACCTCATCTGGTGTACGTGGTCCAGTTCTGGTCACCAGTACTAAGAAAAGATGTCCTTGAGTTGGAAAAAGTCCAGTGGAGGGCAACCAAACTAATAAGCGGTATGGAGGACCAGAGCTACGAGACAAGGGTGGTTAACTGAACTGCTCCTATATTCTAAATGTTAATCCAAACCTCACTGAAGTGAACTGAGCTGAATCTTTAAAATGAATTCTGACCATTTTCAAGGCTAATAGGCAAAACACTGTCAAACGAAGTGCTTTGGAATCTAGGCACTGCTAAGGTGACAATATACCAATGCAATTTTTTAAAAATACTGTGTGGTGGGAAGCAGCTATTTTATAATTGCTTAAGGGGCCATTAAAATGTACATATCCTCTAAATAACATGCTTGTGGGATGCCCAAAACCTGCTTTTTAGGTAGCCTATTTGTAGGATGTACACAACCAAAAGTGACATTTACAAAGAAAAAAATACTATTTAAATTGTCACATGGTAAATTTATATGGGGTATCCTCCAAAATGCATACCAAACTCTTATCCAAGCATGTAGTCTGGCTGGCCAGAAAAGAAGGGAGGCAGTAAGCATGCAGCCCCCCTTTCTGAATCAGACTGTGCCATATG
Organism: Nanorana parkeri; assembly: GCF_000935625.1. Lineage (NCBI taxonomy): Eukaryota > Metazoa > Chordata > Amphibia > Anura > Dicroglossidae > Nanorana > Nanorana parkeri. Next base: position 647,103 of record NW_017306899.1, on the reverse strand, counting down.
CCCCAGAATGTGAAAAGTGCTGAGTAAGGGAAAGCCCATGGGCAAAGCACCTTGCCCCATGTTGATTAGAACAACAACATAGTACCCCTTAATCACTCACAAATAAATTTAAGTGTAACTAAATATACTGACTGAGTGCAGATAGTCCACTGCTCCAATTCCTAGACCAACATCCAACTGTGAATCATTCCACAGGTGCAGGCAAGGCCTTCTCCGTACTTAACAATCCTTCTCAGAAAACAAGCTGCACTTCCATTCATCACCATGAATAAAACAATGTATTAATGTAAAAAATACATGCTGTGGAACAATTCCCATGTGTACAACCTCTCATGCGTTTCACCAATCCGGCTTAATCGTAGAGGCATAAATAAACTGACACTTTTGACAATTCCCTCATTTAAAACAAATGCTTTGTGCTGCACATCCATCTTCAATCACGCCATCCTATGATTCAGATGTTCATCAATCATGATGAAAGACACACGTTAAAATTAAAAGCACACCATCATGTCTGCACCGATGACTGTTCACCGCAAGCTGGAATGTAAACAAAAAGGAGGTGTTTCTGGTGATAACATTGACCACATCTGGCCAAGGCCTCATTCCTTCGCTTACACTCAACTAAAAGGGCTGGTTGGGGATGCATCACTGGTTGCTAGGACACTGGCAGCCACTGGCTTCTTAGTAACCAATATGGGGTGGGAAGCTGTCACATTTACCAGTGGTAGTAATACACTGAACAGGCAAAATATAGACCAAATTCAGGTTCAGTTCAAACCTGAATATCATCCCTATTCACAGTGAATGCGTTGCAACATTTAAATGCTATCCACATCTAGAGATGAGTGAACCAAGTAAAGTCCGTTCACTGGAAGTTCAATTAACCCAACAGGGAATCCACAAACACTGAGCACAGTGGCAAACCCTATTAAAGTATTTGGGAGCCAAATATAGTTTTTTTAAGGCCAATTTGCAATCTTTTGCTTAAAAGGGGGGATGGGTAACTGAACATGGAGGAAATGTACAAATTCAGAATTTTTCTTTTTTTAAATACCATTAACCGGAGAGCAAGTCTTTTAATGCACTTAAAGGACAACATTAAAAATACACAAATCCTATAAATAACATACATGGGGGATGCCAAAAGCCTGCATATGAAGTTGTGTGCCAGTTTGATGTACTCCAGGAAAAGTGACATTTGAAAAAAAAAAAAAAACACAGCTGCTAAATAAAAGATCCTTCCCCATGTTGCTTAATTTGCTAAAATGGCATAACATCCATATCAGACCCTTACCCACTGCCAAGAAAGGGAGGCAGTGAGCATGTGTTCCTACTAAACTATACTAGCTCCCTCTGTGAGAGGGATTATCAGAATCTGGAAGACTTCTTTAGAATAAGGGGGTTCCCAGTAATCCACTCAGGTGAATTAGTAAGGGATACAAAGCTTCACAATGGTTATTATAACAGATCTGCAGTTAGTTGTAGTTCTACAAAAATGGGTTTCACAGATCAACAACCAGCTGTTCTGTTACTTGAAGTTCTACTAACATGTGCACTGTTCCTACCTTGGTCTTGCAGCTTTAGGTGTCATCTATTCTCACCTGCTAATTGTTTTAATTGATTCAGTGGGGTCTATTCACAAAAGGGTGAAGAGTTTGGAGAAGGCAGGAGAAGTGAACAATCTAGGACAAAATAGCCTATTTGGAAAAATGCTCCAATTCAGCTCTCTTTCCGGTTCAGCTATGATGTCCTAGATTGTTGCCTTCTCCAAACTCTTCACCCTTTTGTGAATAGACGCCAGTGATTCAGTCCTGTCAGCTTGTAGTTAGTCTAGTGCAGTGGTGGCAAACCTTGGCACTCCAGCTGTTTTGGAACTACAAGTCCCATGAGGCATTGCAAGGCTCTGACAGCCACAGAAATAACTCCCAGAGGCAGATGCATGTTGGGATTTGTAGTTTTGGCACAGCTGGAGTGCCAAGGTTCGCCACCACTGGTCTAGTGGTTTCTTCCTATTGCTCACCTTGTTTAAACTCAGTGAACTTTACAGCTCACTGACTGAGCAATGTTATCATTAGCTAGTTATCATGCTGCAGTGACTTCTAGTACTGTCAGACATTACCTGTTCTCTGCTGTTGTCTTTTGCTCATCATGCACCTGTCCCTGATCTTTGTCTTTGCTTTCTGGTGATCCTCATATGCCATCTGCTGAGTAGGGTGGACCTTGGGGGCAGCATGTAGCAAAACCCATCTCCATCATCAGGAAATCTGTTGAACACAAGTTGGTCCTTTGACTTCATACCCCAGGGGATCTCCAGCTACTTGTTTAGTACAGAAGCACACTGCTTTGGTCTCAGACTCTCAACCATCTCTTTTATTCCATTGGCTCTGGGCTTCCAGCTGTTTCTGCCTGTTTCCCAGTTTTAGTTTGTGGGTGTATCTTCCTCTTCTCTGTGGCTGCTAACCCAATTTGCTTGCACCCATTGATCACTCAAGGTGCCCCCGCAAGTGTAGCTAAGATCCACAACCTTGAGACCGATTGTAACAACATGACTGCTCACTGGCTAGATGCTTAATGTCAACAAACTGGCTGGGGATGCTTGGTGACATAATTGACTAAATATGATCATTACAATTACAAACAAGCAGGCAGGAAACTATCATTTAGTGGTAGTAATGATACTGGCACTAAAAGAATGACTCAGGCTGCATCAGCTGAAGGGATGGATGGATAGAAGAATTAGCCAAATCCCAGTATTGAAGTATATAATCCAAATAAACCCATAAATGCCATATCATTAATAAATTAAAATAGATAGAATAGATAGATAGATAGATAGATAGATAGATAGATAGATAGATAGATAGATAGATAATTGCATTATACAGTATTACAGTTCAATGAATAGTTTTTATAAAACTCCAGATTACAATTGTAAATTGCCGTCATTTCCATATGGTTGCATAGTCTAACTGGACAGAAAATGTTGCAATATGAATTCTGTTCTTGCAGACATATCATGGTCCAGTGCTTCTTTTCTATTTCAAATGCCCAAGTTGTCAAAGGAGGTTATTCAATGAAGTGAGCATTACACTTTGTTCAGTGGAACAAAGCAGAAGTCCATAACCTAGATAGACAATCCCATACCCCTGCTTTCCATGTTCCTCTCTTTAAGTGATAGGGATGCTAATAAAAAACATAATCTCTTTATGATGAACATTAATTTGACACTAAAAGGAGAAGACATCCTGTTATGGCACTTTGTTTTAAGCTTCAGAAAATATTAAACTTGTCAGACTGTGCTGCTGTTTCTTTGAAAGGAGCAGTATGCAATGACAATTTTATTATGGTAAAGGGAGTATTTTAAAGATAACCCTTGTTATCATTGATATGCTTAGTATTCCCTTTATTATAAATTACACATAATAACTTACCTTGACAGCTGCTATGTTAAAACGTCTAACTGTACTTAAGTATAATATTTATATGTGTTCAATTGTCACTTTATTAGGTACACCTAGCTGGTATGAGGTAGGTTCCCTTTTGCCTAAAGAGCAGCCTGATTTTTTTGCAACATGCAATCACCTATGTACTAGAGACTTGATAACAACAGTCATTAATGGCAGAATTCCTTGTTATATATTCATGTTGCAAACCTCCGCTTTTGTCTGATCCTACATGATTCATGCTTTGTACCAAAGATACTAACCCTGATAACTGCATGGTAGAGTAGAAACTGTCCGACCAAACAAAATGTCTTCATGTTCTGCATTGATTTTAATTCATTTTAATTTTAATGGCCCAGCCATGGTGATTCTGTACCCACTGCAGTATCACATTTCTGTTTTTAGCTGTCAGGGGTGCTGTGAGAAGCAATTCTGTACACCGCTGTTGTGGATATTGTTGTTTAAGCAGTGGTGGACTTCCTGTCAGTGTGAGCAAGTATTCTCATTCTTCTCCTACTGCTAATAAAATGCCACTAAAATGATGTTTTTGTTTTTCACACTCTTCCTTATAAATTATTGATACTGAAAAAGCACAGCAGATTTCCAGTTTTGTGGTTGTAGCACAAACAATCCGCTTATGATTAGAGTTGCCTGGGTACATAATTCACATTCTAACATTTTGTCAAAGAACAACTATTGTAAATGTTTTGATCATGTCTGTGTGCTTTATGTATTATATTGCAACCACAAACCTCTGTTTGGCTATTTGTGTTAACGAGCAGGTGTACTTGAGAAAGTAGTCAATGGTGCACTTTATAAACAGAAGGGACACAAAAAAGAAATGGTATAAAATTATTTTAAGTTATAATGTGCATTTAACCTAAGAATTACTATACAACAAAGTAATTCTTCTCAGGTCTAAAGATGGTAAGCTAGTAAAAGCTGGCATCTTTTAGACATGTGCACAGCATACAAAATTTGTTTTGGAGATGGATCGCATGATGTCACATGTGCGTGCGCGATGTCAGATCATGTCATACAGACGTGTCGCATATGCGCAGTGTCGGATGATGTCATACACATTTATGGGTGCCGCCATCTTGGTGTAGTCACATAATTGTTAATGAAAACATAAAGACACAGGTCCATCCAGTTCAACATGTGTGTGTGTGTGTGTGTGTTTAGGAGTAACTCCCATACCGCTGTATATTGTATGCCCTGAGGAACGCATCTAGACATTTTTTTTAATGTGTCTATGAATGAAATCCCTTACAATGGATGCTGTTCCTCAAAGGTTTTAGCTTCCTGCAGAATCAGCTGGTCTCCTGAGCACTGGTTCTGATATCCTGTCTTAGGGTGGCTTATTTCCCTTGCAGGTTCCTATGGAGCCACCCTTGTGTGCTAGTAAGTTGTGTGTGTCTCCACAAACACACCGGAACAGTAGGGCAAGCTTCTCCAAGCTTGTATTTGTACAGCTGCTGGACACTGCTCTGTCCCTTGCGATCTGGACTGGAAGTTCAGGGTAGCCAGTCTGAGAGAATTGGAGCCAGCTCTTTTGAATAATGATAACTTTAATGCATGGCAAAAATATAAAGAAATACTTTGCTGGGCAATGTATATTTTGTTTGATCTGGATTTATTATTGAAATAAGTTTCAGAGTTTACTACTACTTTAACAGTTTGTACATTGAGTTTGTACATTGAGGTCATATCTCCAATTAAATGCCTCTTCTCCAGAATGAATATGTTCAATTTCTGTAATCTTATCTCATTGCTTAGGTCCTCTAGACCTCTCACTAAAGTTGTTGCACTTCTCTGCACTCTCTCAAGTTCATGGGCATTCTTCCTGCAAATATCTGTAAAAGATAAGTCAAGACAACTGGACTTGCTGTATTTTTCTTGAACAATACAGCAAGTCCAGTTGCCTTGACTTATTTTTTTACAGATATACCATGACCTGGATGAATGAGAATCTTCACAGACTTCCTGCAAATCAGTTGTAACTGGAATAAATGTCCAAATTGGAATATGTCCCCTCTATTCCTTTTTTTGGTGAAAACACAAACATTTTGGATTTTCCCTCACTTTTGTTGGTCATCTGGACAACTATAGAGTGTGAATCTCCCTAGCAGTGACCCTGACAGCAATACAACTTGACAGGGGGAGCTCTAACTCTCCAAAATGAAGAAAACATAAATATTGGCTCCAGATAAATTATAACCTATTTTTGCACCTCTATTTAAAAAATGCAGAGGAGAAGAAAGTGGTACTGGTTTTCCCTCTCATGTGGATTATCACAGATCTGCCATGGCAGAAAAAAGTTTTAGTCATAGATGGGATTGTGGAAATAGAAAACTTTATGTTCCTGAGTAAAAACACCTTTTGCACACCTTGGTTAAAAATCTATTATATAGCCCAGCATAACCAACTAACGTCTTACATGGACACTTTGGTTATATCCTTTTGACTTTAACCTTGTTTAAAATATTTACTGTAACACAGTTTTATTTCATACTGTGACTTGCTAAAAGACAAAAGTAGAGATAGAGGAAAGAAATACAAATATAACATTTGTTTTTATTCCCAGAGATGTCTAAGTGCCATAAGGTGCCACTTATCAGTGACCCTTGGGAGAATGACTAATCAAACTACTAGTCTACAAAGCTTCTTCCTTGTCCTGCATGCGGTGACAGTAATTTTGGCTATGGGACTTTACTTAAGTGGTAGATCAAGTTCACTATTTCCAATCAAGCTTCAAAACACTTTCTATTGATTTTTTCAGCTTTTTCAGTCAAAGCCTTGTTTCGCTGTTCTTTTTAGTACTGGTCCTTAGATGATTCTTTTCTACTGATGTTGATCGATACTGGCAAACAGGAACAAAATAATAATCATTGGTATAATAAATGACAAAGGACAATATAATAAGTTACTATAAATTCAAAGTTTACATGGCAATGGAAAAGCAAATTATTATGTTGGTATAGCACTTCGTACTTATTGCTTTGCTCCTTGCACTCTTTGACTGTATAATTTTGCTTCTTACACCATATTAGTGAATAATAATAAAATAACTAAAAGAACTGTTAACTTGTTGTTCATAGATACATCTTCTATAACCCTGAATGCTTGAATGTACATCTGTTTTATCAGTTTAAATCCAGATGTATACGTTGTACAACTTTTTGTGGACTTAACAGGTCTTTATGCATACATGCATTTAGGCTAAAAAGAACATTTATAGACTCACCTGATTAGTGAATCAATGCACTCATTATTAATATTGATTTCATCCCTTTGGGTGATCTCTCATGTCTCCCTCAGGACATGTTGGGCTAGCCTAGAGAAAATGATGGGGGTTTTACAAAAGGAAGCACTTGTTGTCAGTAGTTATGGGCTGAACAGGCCCGAGTTCGGTTCAAGTTTGAACTTTAGAACATCCAAAAAGTTTGAATTCAAACTCACTGCAAGTCTATTGGGGTAGAACTTTCAAAAACAATTGTCCACTTTAAGAGGGCGTATATGCAAGTTATTGGCCAAAAAAATGGGGATATGGGTACTGCCCTGGGGAACATGAATCATTGAAAAAAAATACAGTTTTTAAAGGAGCAGTCATTTTAACATCACTTAAAGGGTAACAATAAAAGTGAAAAATTCCTTAAAATATCATGCCTGGTGGGTCCCCTTGACCTGCCTGTGAAGTGGTGGATATGTACAATGTATAGAACCTGCTGCAGCAAAACTGACATTTCTAAATAAAAGCTTGCGGTTCCCCCTTGCAAACAATACTAGACCCTTTAGGTCTGGTAGGAATTTTAGGAGGAACCCCATGTAATAAAAAAACAAATAAAAAAATGTGTGGGGTTCCCCCTCAAAGTCCTACAAGGCCCTTAAGGTCTCGTAGACATTATAAGGAGGAACCCCACCTCCAACAATAGGGGAAAAATCCATGGGGTCCCCCTAAAATTCCATACCAGACCCTTGATCCGAGTACAGGCCTGACAGAGCAGGAAAAGGGAGGGACGAGCGAGCACCCCCCTCTCCCCGCCATCCCAGGTCACATGCCCTCAGCACTGGGAGAGTGCTTTCCATGGTCGCCCCTGGAAAAGCACCTTGCCCCCGTGCCGATGGGTACAATGGCCTCTTCGCCACAAGCCCCTGGGCATTGGTTGTGGGGTTGTGGGCAGGGGGCTTATGTACATCAGGGTACCACTTTAATAAAGTGCCATGAGGTGCCCTAAAGGGGTATAAAGGGCAACCCAGATGCACCCCCCCTTTTAAATGAGTATGTGGTACTTGTACCCCTACCCATTCACGAAAGGGTTAAAATAAATTTAAATAAAGTCCAGACTTTGATAAAAAATCCTTTATTTGAAAAAAAAACCACAACAAAGGACTTTTGACAAGTCCTTTATACAAAAAATTGATCCTTCAACGTAATAAGGTGTCAATGACAACGTCCAGCTTTGTCCACGACTACGACTCTACAAAATAAAAAATAAAACAATAAAAAATCTATAAAAATAATAAAAAGAAGATGACCGCCGTCCCATCTGCTGCGATGAACACCTGCCGCAGAATGGCATTTTGGCAGATGCTGGCAACTTATAAACAACTGAACGGTGCTAGCAGTGACAGCTAGTTCCACCCAACTGTTTACAGTTGTAACAGGTGAGCCATGATTGGGCAGGCAGAGTCCTCATGACTTTGCCCAATCATGGCTCTCACAGTTTTCTGTGTCCTGATTGGGCAAAGTCTTGCACCTGACCTGTGATCAGGTGCAAGGCTTTAGCCAATCAGGGCTCTCCAATGCACACAGTGCATTGCGGGGTGTTCAGGAGGCGAACAGCCCGCCGAACGCCCTGATAGAGTGAGAAAGGGAAAGGAAGGTACTACAGCTGCACTCCAGACATATAATAAAAAACACTAATAAATGTTGTTATTGGATGAGTTTAACTCACTCACCAGATGCGGAGGACCCTTAATGCTAAGAAGGTCTCATGTGCTTAATTAAACCAAGTATTCAGGGAATAATTACATCAATCCTTTTAAATAGGTGCATGAGACTTTAAGGAGTCCTCCACATTTGGAAGGGTTGATATCATCATTCCCTGAAAACCTGATTTAAATCAGCACATGAGACCTTCTTAGCATTAAGATCTCTTCCGCATCTGCTGAGGGTATTTCTATGACCTACGGGAAGGCAGTGCTTTGAAGACTTGTTTGTGGCACTGTTTTGAAGAGTTGCTCTGAAGCACTTTGTTTATTCTTGAGGAGGGGGATTTTGTGTACAGTTCCCTAATATATGGACCTTATTTCTTTGGAGGATGGACTTATGATTTAAGTACTGTATTGAACTTTAGTGTTTTGCACAATTGTTATTTCATCTTACACATTTTCTTAGCGCCATATATATTTGCTAATTTTATTATTTCCTGATGGAAATTTGTACAGCTTGCAAATACAGTAATACCTTGGTTTGAGAGCGTTTTGCAAGACAAGCAAACATTTCTGAAAAAGTTTGCCTTGATATACAAGCAATGTCTTGCAATAAGAGCAACATTTTGTAGAAAAGTGCCACCCGAATAAGGCTGTAGCAGTGCGAGTGATGTGTCTGTTTAACGACAACACAATGTCACATTGGATAAATTCCTTGTTAAGGTTTCACGAAATGAAAAAGATTCCATTGAGAGAGATAGCAGTAATTCCATTAGTGATAGTGAAAGTTGTCCTGCACAATAATCCTCCTCTCCCTTGTCCCCGTCACACCAGCCACAAAGGTACCGGTAATTGGTTTATTTTTCTTTATATTTTGTACAGTATTATATTACAGTACAGTATTGTAATCATTTTTATATGAATATTTTTGGGTTGTGGAACGAATAATCTGAATTTCCATTATTTCCTATGGGGAAGTTCGCTTTGATATACAAGCACTTTGGATCACAAGCATGCTTCCGGAACGAATTATGCTCTTAAACCAAGGTATTACTTTATAGTTCTTTATTTTAGAGTTTAAATTTTATCTTGAATAATCATGTGTGTGCCACTCTATTCTGTTAGGTAAGTATTCTGTTAGGCAAGATTTTCATTGAAGGCTAACCTTATTCTTTAGCAGACAATATCTGACAATATCTCTAGCTAAATATTCTTTCAGTCTGCTTTAAAACTGTGAACTAATTTGATGTATGATAATTCATTTTAAATTCATACATCACATTGGTTTTCCAGTTTTTGAAACTATATTATGGTGCTACAGCTACGGTAAACAGAATGTACTTTGAGGTATTTTTATAATATAAATGTACTTATTTTATTGCTGTGTATTAAAACAAAAATGCATTGCTTTCCCTGATCTTATTTTTTTATTTAAAAAAAAGATTTCAATGAAAGCATAATTATCCAAATTATCCATTGTCTGGCTTATAATAAAAACTGAACATAACTTCCAGAGTAGATAATGCTGAAGAACAAAAAGATGCATGCTGAGAGCCAGATGAAATAAAATGACTAAAGCCATATCGCCAGGTGATAAGAAGAAATTAGAGCATTTTCAAACAATAGGAAGTGGTTATAAGTGGCAAACTACTGGTTATTCAAACAATGTACATTTTCCATTAAAATACACAATACAGATTCATGTGCAGGCACTTTAATGTTGTATTCAGTAGAGTTCTTGTCAGCCATTAAAATATAAGAATAATTTTACATTATTGTTGTTTCTTAATACTCAAGAACGAAAATGCCCAACAAGAATGTTTAGACTGGGGCTACACTGGAATTTCTTAGGCACTCGGTTGTCCGGTGGAGGAAATTGTTTGAGATAACACACTAAACTCCTATCTGATTCTGATAGATATAAACTCTGCATTTTCTTCAATAAAGCAGTTCCTGATTTGACTCCAAAATCAGTGTTGTCTGATTCTTGGTGTAAGCATTTTGCTATATTAACTTGCTTCTGATTCCAGCACCCAGGGAAGGGGCTCCTGACGGAGATATCCAGTCGGGGTATCAGGGAGTCTGTCACATATACTATGCGTAAACACAAGATTTTAGCTCCAGAACCTTATATTTTGCAAAATATATTTATTAGTAACAACATACAAACAATACATTTATAGTGTACCAGGGATATTTCCATTGAAGTATAGAAAATTGCAACAATGATGCAACTATGCCTTCCATGAGCTGATAAGCATACACGTGCACAAAATACATCAATGGTCCTGTATATGGTTGAAATAATTAACAATGGTATTGATTTATTACAAGAGTTAAGACTGTTTGCTAAGCAAATGAACTGGTCATTAAGAGTCAATTCACAAGTCACACACAATTTTGCTTAGGTAATGCATCCACCCCTATACAGAAATGGGCTCCTGCTCTATTTTTTTAAACACAACTCACCTCAACACAAGTACATAGTAGGTATTGTGGTTTCATTATGGTGTTATGATGTATTGCAGTGTGTTATAGGGCAAGTGTGCTTTGTAGATGCATTGCAGTGTCATTTAAAATGAATGGCACCGTAATGCACTACAGGGTGTTTTGTGCATTAATGTGCATTGTAGTAACAATGTAGTGTGAACAGACCCAAAAAAAGTGAATGGGAGTTTGGGGTGCCATTGAAATGAATAGCACCGCAACACACCTCCTGCAGCAGAATTTGTCAGGCCGAAACCAAAAATCACAATTTTCCCCACCTTTTAATTTTGTTTTATAATTGTATGTAATACACACATTCATTCCAGAGTTTGTGCATGCTTTTTTATGCATTTCTATGCACTCCAGTGCATTCCAGACCAGAGCAAAGTATTTTTTGGTCTGGACCAGAATGAACTGTGCTGGTGTGAACAGAGCCCAGAAATGCTCTAGGAATACACTGGGATGCTTTTTTGGTCCGGGAACAAACTGTTCTGGTCTGGACATGGTCCAAACATGGTGTGAACAAGCCCTAAAAGTATTGAAGCCACAGGCAGCCAGTCTAGCTCTTTGTTTAGGAGGTTATGAATGGCATCCTAAATATTTCTCTCTGTGTTTGTCTTGAAGGAAACCTGTCATGAGAGTAATATGTAGGCTGTCATTGTTATTCTCTCCTACTAAAAATGCTAATTGTCTGGATGTCATAATGGTGCTTTGACTTTAGGGATGCACAGATACTTTTCGAGTACCAGTGCAGATACTTGGCATTTTCATGAGAACTACCAGGGTTGCAGCGGTTGCAGCTGGGACCTGGCTCTGGCACTCCACCACTGTCCTGAAATCATTAGTCTGCATTGTTTTAGAAAAACTGTTACATGACAATAAACAAAAATGTATCAGTACTTGTAAGTACTCGGCAAGTACCAGTACTCGTACTCGCAAAACTGGTATCTGTGCATCCCTTTATTTATATTTATAAAAACAAAATCGTACATTAAAACAGAGATGTCCAAATCCCAGGAGCTCCGTGTGCTCCTTACAAATGACAGCTGCCTCCTAATTTTTTAATTTTTCTCTAGTCTAGTCTTGGAGCTCAAAAGTATCGGTACATGTACTCGTACTTGTACTGAGTACTGTACTTGGTATCTGTGCAACCCTATTTGACTTCATTTCTTTTAGTCACTGACTAGGAGCAAGGATAGAATTTCTGGCAATTTGTTGATACAAGGTTAGTATTTAGAAGTTTGGAATCCAAACACAGCCAGTCAACTAGCATTTTGCAGAAGGATACAAGAATTGCTCCTCCCCCCAGCACACACACACTCATAGTTTTCTTATGGCAGGCATACCTTAAGCAGGAAAGCTATTCACATTCCTTAATATACAGATCTCCAATAGAAGAAGCAGAAAAAATCCTGTATATGAAATGCTTTCAAAATGATATATACCAAGCAAATAGGACTGTGAAAGTCACTTACAATGTTACAATATAATAGAAAATATATATTTACTGAAAATATGCTATATTTTTACTTTAGGTTTGTCGGGAGGATACTTCTTTGCTTTAATATTTTGGTTACAGAAATATTAAAGGTAACATAAGGTTTGTTTCAATCAAAATAGCACATATTTGGGCCAGCTGTCAAATGTATTTTATAAATGATTACAATAGGTGGTCATATCAAAACCAACAAGTTTTAAAGACATATTAGGAACCATTTTAAAGTAGCTGGCATGCTGGGCTCATTTGGTAAGTATAGTGTTTAAGAGCAGATGGAAATTATCAGCACATTCTAAGGAGTGTGTGTGGTAGGCGTTACAAGAGTGAAATTAATTCAATGTCATCAGAAAACATTTATTTGCAGACTGAGACACCCTTGAAGAGCAACATGACAGATTTATTTCTATCCCGTCTCTTACAATTCATGCTATTAAGTGTAAAAATTAGGGGAAAAAGTAAGCCACAAAAACGAAATACCGAAATCAGAGGTCATGATCTGAAGCTGAAATGTAGCAGACTCAGGGGAAATAAGCTCAACACAATTGTTTGTAAATACAGTATGACTCTGTTGAAAGTGTACAAAATTGGTAAAACAGCACTTCAGCAATGGAGGTGTGATAGAGTCATAGCAATATTGCCAAAAAAGCAATCAATCACTTAATAAATAAATGGAAAACTAAAATGGAAAGCAAAACATAAAAATACAATGATTGCTATAGCAATGATATAGCAATAATAAGACAGGTAAACTCCAGACATCTGCTATTAATATATTAATATCAATGTATGTTAATATCAATCATATTAATATATAAAACTTCTCAAAGCCACTTTCTGTGAGCAGTTCCAGAGTATTTTGTTTTTCTCTAGCACCATCTGGTGCATGTTGGTCCCACAGATGTTCATAAGAAATCTGATGCACAAATGCAACCCTTCTTCTGTTAGCAATGATGAGGGTGGTTGCCCACATTATATCAGGAGTGTTGATCATAGTACCTTAAGTAATCACTTAACTAACAGAATGAATGCTATTTTTTTCAATTCATAGTCTTATGTTCTAGATTATGAATTGAGAAAATACTCATTCTGTAACTGTATATATTTATATACAGTATATATACACTGAGTGGCCAGTTTATTATGACCACCTGACGTGTGTAGGCAAATTAGCTATAATTAGCTATAATTTTGCGCTGAAGTTGCTAGAGGGCCAGACCATTATAAATAGGGAAGCAGGTTGTTTATCAAGACAGTAGAGGTGATTTTTTCTGAAGATACGGGTAAACAACGCGATTTAACAGCCTTTGAACATGGGATGATTGTTGGCGCGAGTCATGGAGCGATTATCAGCAAAACAGCAGAATCCGTTAAATGTTCAAGAGGGGCTCATTGTTAAAGTATTTAAAGACTGGACTGTCAGCCGAAAATCTGGGTCTGAACGTGCAAATTGTGGCCGTCAGCGACTAGTCAATGTTAGGGCAGAGCGCAGAGTGGCAAGACTGGTACAAGACAACAGAAGGGCAACAGTGCAGTGTCAGATTCCTCGCATCACCTTTCAACATCTCGTGGAGTCACGAGACGGCCCAACGAATAGCTGACACTTGCACCTTGAGGGAGCTGAGACTAAGCCTCTTTTCCAGACCTGTTTGGAGAAAATCTAGTACTGCTTTTGGAGAAGGGAAAGAAGGGTCAATCCCGTTATCCTTCGCCCATGTAGAGAATATATTCCACAATCGATAATAAGCTGCCGAAGTGGACACCTTCTGGACTTCAACATTGTGTCCACCACTGCTGCGGAAAAACCAGATCTCATCAGCCTTTCCCTCTCAACAGCCATGCCGTTAGTTGAAGGCTCTGTGGATTTGGGTGGTGGATCGGCCCCTGGGACAGAAGATCCACTGACACTGGGAGCCTCCATGGATCCTGGATACTCATGGACAGGAGAAGAGGGAACCATGGCCGTCTAGGCCAATATGGGATGATGGCAATGACCGTCACCTCCTCCCTCTCTATCCTCTGAAGTACTGACATGATCATGGAAAATGGGGGAAAAACATAAGCCAGAGTGCAACTCCACTGGTGTGATAGGACATCCCGACACTCTGCTCTGCTGTCAAACCACTGTGACAAGAACCTGCTGACCTGGCGGTTCCTGTAGGGGGCCATGAGGTCCACCTGAGGTTTGCCCCATCTCTGGATAAGCATGTTGAAGATCCGCCTCGATAGAGACCATTCCAAAGGGTCTATGTGGTTCCTGCTGAGATAGTCCGCTACGTGGTTCTGAATTCCTGGCAGGTACACCGCTTTTATTCCCTCCAGATGTCGCACCACCCAAGCCATCATAGGTGAGAGAATTTGCATCAAGCTTGGGCTCCTGGTGCCTCCCTGATGGTTCACATATGCCACAACCGTGGCATTGTCCACTAAAACCTTGACCCATTTCAAGTGAATGTGGTTCTGAAACACATGAAGCGCCTGAAACATTGCTTTCAACCGATTGGAGGGTTTGTTCCTCCATTCGCGTGGCCACAATCCCTGTGCGTATTGGCCCTCCAGATGGGCTCCCCAGCCCATCCCGCTGGCATCTGTAGTGATGGTGACCTATGGGATCTCCCCCAACGGAAACCCCTGGAGCAAATTTCCGTCCCGGGACCACCATTCTAGGGAGCGGCTTACTTTGCGAGAAATCTTGAGGTTCTGCCCCTTGTCCTGATAGCTTTATTGGTTAAGGAAAGAGTCATGAGTCACCCTCATATTCCATTGTGCCCATCGTGTAAGGCCGATGGACGAAGACATGGAACCTAGAAGGCTCATGAAGGATTTGGCTGTGATCTGTGTGCATGAGCAGACCGCCCTCACCTTCTGTTTGAGTCTCTGCACTCTGTCCCCGGACAGCCGGACCACTCCTTGACTTGTATTGAATTCAGCTCCCAAATAGACCATCGTTTGGGTTGGAGTCAGAACGCTCTTTTCCATATTCAATACCCATCCGTATCGTCTCAGGGTATCCATCCTGAACTCTTTGGTGACGATTGCCTCCGCTTCCGAATTCGCCAAGATCAACACGTCGTCCAAATAATGGAAAATGTTGATCCCCTGCTCCCGGATTCTTGCTATGATGGTAACGAGAACTTTCGAGAAAGTCCTGGGATCGGTGCTGAGCCCAAATGGCATTGCCCTGAACTGGAAGTGCCTGTGGTTGACATAGAACCTGAGGAACCGTTGGTGGCCTGGAGCCACGGGGATGTGAAAGTATGCGTCCTTCAGGTCTATGGACACCATCCACATATTTGGCCAGACCACCTTGGTTATGGTACGAAGAGATTCCATCTTGAATTTCCTCAACTTCACAAACTGGTTGAGTTGGTGAAGGTCCAGGACCGGTCTCCACCTGTCGTTTGCCTTGGGAGTAAAAAAAAGATGCAAATAAAATCCTTGGAACTGCTGATTCTCGGGAACAGGTACAATGGCCCCCTGGGTTGACAGGGACTCCACATAGTCCAACATAACCTGCTTTTTCGCCGGTACCCCTGGCAACTTGGTTTTGAGAAAGCGTCCTCTGGGGGGAAGAAAGCGGAACTCGATCCTGTAACCTTTGCTGATGATGTTCAGCACCCAGGAGTCTGTCACCGAACTTGCCCAGAGATCCGAGAATAGCCGCAGTCTTGCGCCTACCTCAGGTCTCCAGGATTGACACCTTCATAAGGTGGTCTCTGATTTGGTAAATCTCGTGTTCTTGCCTCTGTTACCTCTAGCAGTGCCGGATCCTCCTCTCCATGCCTGTGTATGAGAGGACTCCCTCCCGGGTTTATAGGTTTTGGAGTCCCGAAAGGACCAATTACTCTGACGAGGCCTCCGATCCCTAAAGCTCAGTTTACTCCCTCTCTCCTGCGGAAGCATGGCTTTCCGACTCTCAATAGACTTCTTGATGTAGGAATCTAATTCCAGGCCGAACAACATATCACCCTGGAACGATAGGGAGCACAAACTGCTCTTTGATGAGGAATCGGCACCCCACGATCTGAGCCAAAGTGCCCTTCTCGCTACCACTGAAGACACCATACCTCTGGCCAATGACTGGACAAGGTCATCTGAAGCTTCGGTAGAGAATTCTGCTGCCAGCTTCATGTCCTGGATCCGATCCAGAAGCCGGTGCCTACTTACTCCCCTTTTGATATCTTCTTCCAGATCCTCCAACCATAATCTGGATGTACGAGATACTGACGATAAAGCCACCGCTGGATGAAGACCCATCCCCAAAGAAGTGTAGGCCTTCACCAAGGTGTGCTCTATCTTACGGTCCATAGAATCTTTCAAGGATTCTGCATTATCCACTGGTAAAGTGGTGTGCCTCTCTAATCGCACTACAGCCGCATCCACCTTGGGTGCTGAATCCCAGCTGCTGGAATCAGCGCTGCTAATAGGATAGAGGCGGGAGAACCAGCCTTTAGAACCCATTCTCTTCTCTGACTTGTCCCATTCCTCTTTAATGAGTTTCTTCATAACCTTGCTGACTGGAAAGCAAGGTCTATGCCGCCTTGTACCAGTGTCTGTAAAGTGTCTGCTGGAGGGAGACATTACCTCTTCCTGTTCCCGCATATCCAAAGTTTTGCGCACCAGAGCGATAAGCGCATCGATCTTCTTGGGTTCCAAAGAGAGTGTGGCCGGTGAACCACCTGGGTCTGATAATGATCTTTCCTGTTCGGAGTCCCATGAGGAATTCCACACGGTACTTTCCGCTCTTTGCCTTTTGCGGGAATGGCCAGCCTGGCTTACGCCTTTAGCCACTGCCTGTTGGATCAAATCCAAGATGTCAGTTGATGCTGTGGAAGCTCCCGCAGCCTCTTTAAAGCAGTCTTTGCAAAGCTTTTTCCCCGCCATGGCCTTTGCATCACAAGCCTGGCATCTGGCTGGCTTTGCTGTCTTCTTTTTCCCAGAGGAAGCAGAAGCAGAATCCATCTCGGCAGGGCTGAATATGAACAGACAAAAATAAATTCCCATTCAGAAAAAATGTGCACTCTCTTTTTTTTTTTAATCCTTCCTCACCTCAGCTCCACTGATCCAGCTCTGCTAGGTGAGAGATTGCATTCCCCGACATCCATCTTGATCCAGAGTAAAAAGGGGAGCAACCGAAAGGTGGAGATCAGCCATATAGTGAAGATAATTTCAAATTTTGCGCCAAAATTCCGGCCGCCCGTGACGTTACCGATCGCGTCACGATCGCGTCTTCGCGCATGAGCAGTAGCTCCCACTGAAGCCGCATCTGCCCAAATAGGCTGCCCTCATGCTGCGGCCGCACAATGGAACGGAGGGAGAGCCGACAGCCACCGCAGGTATCTGCCACATGAATGGATCTCAGGGGGGGATACACACAACTTGCTGCCCCCAGAAAGCCTGCTATACCCAGGTACCGGTGCCCATACGAACCGCACCGCACACCACCCCAGGCGGACACCCTTGCTCGCGGCTGGATCTTGAGGGCTTCCCAGGGGAGAGAGGCTGAACTCCCCTGGGGCCAAAGCACCATAATATTTCCTAAAACAAATAAGAACCTCCTGCCCTAGGGTGACAGGAACAAAAAAGACTGAAGTACTATGGAATAGGAGTGGCTTATATGGGCTGAAGGTAGTACATGTTAACCCTTTTTGTTCCTGTCAACTAGGGGTAGAAGGAGTATAACCCAATTGTCAGCGCTGCCATGGACATGGCCAGGAAATATATATATATATATATATGTGTGTGTGTGTGT
>NW_017306899.1:611849-628310 GCF_000935625.1 Nanorana parkeri | reverse complement strand
TATATATATATATATAGTTGCAATCAAAATATATATATATATATAGTTGCAATCAAAATTATTCAACCCCCATTGCAAATCAGTTTTATTGGCAAAATGTACAGACTTTCAGCGGTTTTCAGTGAACAAATCAAACAAAAGCAATTGAAATAGGTCAACACAACAAATGTTTCCAATGGTTTCCCCAAATTCAACTGGAAATGCAACTTGTAATGACTTCTGCAGTCTCACAATTATTCAACCCCTTCATGACAAGCATCTATAGTACTTAGTAGAGAACCATTTTGCTAGTATGACCTGCTGCAAACTAGATGCATAGTCAGACACCAGCTTCTTGGAGCATTCCTGAGGAATCTTAGCCCATTCCTCCAATTCAGTAAAATTCTTGGGTTTGTGTGCTGCAACCGCCTTCTTCAAAACCCACCAGAATGTTTCTACGGGTTTTTAACCACCTTCCATCCAGCAACAGTACCCACACAATGTACTTAATATTATGGGGTTTTAAGAGGCATCAGACTTAGACCTTAGATAAAATTAACATCAATTTATTCCATATAAAAAGTTAATATATCATGATACAAAACCATGTTTACATGTACATTCTGCTTAATTTTGCCTAATTTGCACATTTATCTATTCATATTTTATAACATTATATACTTACATTTCTTATTATGCAGTCCATTTATATGGATACAATTTGGATCTGTCATTCTTCCATTGTGGCATGCATTGTTTTGATCCTGACACGTTTCGCGGGTCAGCTTTCTTACGGGATATAAGGCAAAATTATCTATTGCAAAGACATAGTCAGTTTTTTGTATATCCATTTCACAATTTTGTTAATATCCATAATTAGCATTTTTCACATATAATACATGTTTTTATCCCTTTTTGAGTTTCAAATTGCTCTCACCTGCCGAGGTATCTCAGGGCGGACACAGACCTATCCATGGAAGGGGAGATATTCAGATCCCCCCCTCCACAGATTCTGCGATGGGATCACAAGGATATACCAGACATAGACCCACTTCCTTAAGTGTTCTTCCCTTTGTCAAGGGTTAATCCAACATCCAGCTTATGTCGATAACACAGCTGATATTGATTTTTGCAATATCTCTAGTCTGTTAAAAAAGATCTGAGGGGGTTATACTTACCATTCTGTGCAAGCAAGTGTGTATACTTTTCTAGTGAATCACATGCTTACTGATTATCCTCCCCCATCTCCCTAACCACCCCTTTTTTGTACTTAAACGGGAGCCTTATAGATGCGGGTGGGCTTCCCCGCCCCCACTCGTACACGGTGCCCAGCATGCACACGAGTGACAAATCTGTCAAAAATGTGAACAGCCAGTGATGGCTGTTTATATACAAGCGTTCTGGCATCTGTATTTTGTACGGTTGTGCGCCCCCCCTGCTGCCGCTATCACTGGTCCTGAGATCCACTGTGTCTGGTGAGGGCCAGGACAGGCATGGCTGCTCTGTCACAGGAGATTAGAGGGAAATCAGTACACAATCTCCCTCCAATTTCCCCGTCGATCTCCGAATCCAGGACGTGATATATATCTACGTACTCAGCTCTCATTCTTGGCTACAGAAGCTGGGGAGAGGCTGGAAAAACAGATATCTGCTTCATTAGCTTCTCTGGCAATCCCTAGGTGACATTAGGGGTCTTGGGGATCCCTGATGTCTCCATAAAGAGGACCTGTCACATAAATTGGTTGACACATAGTGGGCTTCTTAGGTACAAAATGGTATGGTTTTGTTTTATAGATCCACATAACAGAATCCCCAAACTTCTGTGGCTTATTTATATGACTTTGAGCATATCAAAGCCGACTTTTCCTGTGCTTTTGGCTAAGTGGTGGTGTACGTCTTGAAGTTCTGGCATGGAAACCTGTGCCTTACTGTGCAAATCAAAACCTCTCTGTCTGAATATTGCTACCAAGTCTTGCTGCAGTTCTTTTGCAGCCACCCTATGGTTTTTCTCAACTTGCTTTCTCAGAAATCTTTGTTAGTTAGTCTTGTGAGGGATTCTTTTCAGGGGATTTAATTATTTTGAGACTGCCAAAGTCATTAAAAGTTGAATTTTCAGTTGAATTTGGGGACACTACTTGAAACATTTGTTGTGTTGACTTATTTCAATTGCTTTTGTGTGCTGTGTTCATTGCAAGCAGCTGAAGGTCTGTACATTTTGCAAACAAACCGGATTTGCAATGGGGGTTGAATAATTTTGAGTGCCCCCGTGTGTATATATATATAATATATATATATACTGTATAAACTCTTTTGCAACTTTATTCGATTAACCTGTTCAACTGCTCGTTAACATAAATATCTAATCATCAAGCCCCACGGCAGCAACTCTATGCATTGCATTTAGGCATGTAAACTGCTGAAGTTCAAAGTGAGTATCACAATGGGGAGGAAAGGTGATTTAAGTGACTCTGAACATGCCGTGGTTGTTGGTGCCAGATGTGCTGGTCTAGCTATTTCAGAAATTGCATATCTACAGGGATCTGCATACATAGTCATCTCTAGGGTTTACAGAGAATGGTCTGAAAAATAGAAAATATCTGGTGAGTGTCAGTTATTTGGGTGAAAATGCCTTGCTGATGCCAGAGGTCAAAGGAGAATAGTCAGACTGGATTGGGCTGATGGAAAGGCAACAGTAACTCCAATAACTGTGTATTCCAACCAAGGTATGTAGAAGAGCATCTCTGAATGCTCCACACATTTTACCGTGAGGCAACAGCAGAAGAATACAACACTGGGTGCCACTTCTGTCAGCTAAGAACTGGAAACTGAGGTTACAATTTGCAAGGGCTCATGAAAATTGGACAATATGAGATTGGAAAAACATTGCCAGATAGGATGAGTCTTGATTTCTGCTGCAACATTTGGATGGTCAGGTCAGAATTTGGCATAAACAGCGTGAAAGCATAGATCCATCATGGTGGTGTAATGGTGTGAGGGATATATTTTCTTGGCACACTTTTGGCCCTTTAGCACCAATTGAGCATTGTTTAAATGACATTGCATTAGCATTTTATTATCAATCCTGATTTCTCAGGATCTTATTAAGTTCTTTTCTGGCGTCCTGGAGCATGCTCAGCATGTTCGGCCGACCCGAAGTGCAGAAGGAGTTCGACTCAGCCGATCCAACATCTGGATCAGCTGAGCCGACCCTCCGGCAGGCTACTCCCTGCTGGTCGGTCTATTGTCATAGATGCCGAACAGCAGTGAGTAAATAGCCAAATGCCACTGAGCGGCATTCGGCTCAGCTGTTCTGCTCGGTCCCTCAGAAGGACCGAGCAGAACAGAAAAAGAGTTTAAACAGTTTAAAAAAGTAAATAGAAAACGATTGTGCGAAGCTAGCAGTGACAGCTAGCTCCGCCCAATAGTTTCCTATTGTCCGGCGGTTCTGCTGCCGTCAAAAAAAAAAAAGAAAAAAAAATCTCCCGGGCCCTCTGGGAGCCTCCCGCTCCCAGCTGCCCAGGAGAGAAACACTGCTGTGTCTTTCTTTTTCTTTATTCTGACACAGAGCGATGTCAGAATAGAAAAAAACAAAACAAAAACATGTTTCCCATTGAAATGCATTGCTACATTACTATTGGCTATTTCAATTTGCAATAGCCAATAGTAATGTAGCATTTTACCCGCCCTCTGCTGATGGACCTGATGGAGAAGTGCAGCAGAGGGCGGGTACAATGCTAGTTTACTATTGGCTATTGCATATTGAAATAGCCAATAGTAATGTAGTAATGCATTTCAATGGGAAAACAATTATTTTATTTTTTTTCTATTCTGATATCGCTCCGTGTCAGAATAAAGAAAAAAAAGAAACAGCAGTGTTTCTCTCCTTGGCGGCCGGGAGCAGGAGACTCCCGGGGCGCCAGGGAGAGTTAGATGTTTGGAGATCAGTGTCCCTGGTTAGCAACCAGGGACGCTGATCTCTCTGCAAGTGGCCGGGGCCAGCAGTAAGATCACGGCTGGCTCCGCCCAGCTGTCAGAAGCAGGCTGTTGGACGGCCAATGGCCGGCCGCTCGGCCACCTTCGGCTTTCAGCACGGCTCAGCTGAGCCGATGCATGTGCGTTCGGCTCGACTGAGCCGCTTGGCAAGGTTCGGGAGCTGTACGGGCTATAGTGAATAGCCCGTACAGCACCCCTTCGGTTCTACTGAACCGAAGGGGTCCTGGGGCCGAAGCTAACCGAAGGATCAGCCAAAGCTACGGCTAGATCCTTCGGCAGTTTCGTGAATAGACCCCTAAGTCTCTCTTCCTAATGTCCACATCTCACCTGGTAACCATACCTCATTATTAGTCTCAGCTTTTCGTAGGCCCATAGGCCTTTTTATATGTGAGCTGACCACTGTTCAGGGCTCTCTCTCTGCTGTTGGAGCCTGCTGCTGGGTGAAAAGGCTGACTGCTGACAAAGCACTAAAAAAACAAGTGTTGCCTCATTTTTTTTTTAATTGGGGGACACCCTGTCAGTCAGTACTGCCATGAGTTTCCTTAGTCAGAACCAGAGTTAGTCAGGAACTGCCCTGAGTAAGCTTAAAAAAGGCCCACTGGACAAGGGTCAAAAAACCTATAAAGAACAAAACCAAAACTATTAAAAGATTTGGCTCCAGCCTGCGTAAAACCGAAAACAGGTTAGAACCTTTTTATGGATTTTTACTACAGCAAGTTTATACCTAACTTTGTTACTATGGCAGCTCCACTAACTGATCTTACCAAAGGGTGAAATGGAATGAAGAGGCAGAAAAGCTTTTCAAGATCTTAAGGCATTATGTTGTAAGAGAGCAGTGTTTACAACACCAAATTTCAGTCAAGAATTCCTTGTACAAAAATATGCATTTGGTGTAGGCCTGAGAGCAGTTTTTTTTCACCAGGAAATGAATAGGGAAGAGCATACTGTAGCTTATCTCAACCAGAAACTAACCCCTGCAGAAAGGAACTATTCAGTACTGCAGAAGAGAGTCTGGCCATAAAGTGGGCACTGGAGTGATTGAGGTATTACATTTTGGGCAGACAGTTCCTACTGATTACAGACCAGTCTTCCTTACGGTTGATGGCTCAGAACAAAAGAAACAATGCAAGGGTCACAAGATAGTTTCTGATTCTGCAGGATGTAAATGTTTTGAATAACACAGACCAGGGACCCATCAAGGAGATGCTGGTGGACTGTCACTAGTCCACTGCATGTTGACAAAATGTGTTCTTTCCCACAGGTCAGAGCAAAGGGGGAGGGAATGTGAGGCTCTAGCTGTCAGGATTCTGGATGGTGTGTGACACCCAGGTTTCTCACATAGTGAGTGGCTTCAGGGTTTGTGGCTGATGGGAGGAAAACAAATGTCTTGTTTTCTTAGGATCTTTTTCAATAGCAAAAAAAGTTGTATCTTGTTAAATATTTACATTTCATTGCTCCTCCTTGTAATGCTGTATATAAATATTTGAGTTTCAGAACCAATTTTAAAATTGTATAAAGCTGGAAGAAGGGGTCTAAGACACCCGAAAGTTTACACCTTAACTTAAAATAGCCAATACAGGGTATCACTTAAACTGTCTACATTAATCAATGGCTAACACTATACAATATTCTACTTCTGTTATCCAAGAAACAACACATATTTGATGTATAAGGAATATTTTAACACTAAGCATAAACATCTTTCCAATAAAGAAAATACTTTTAATTTTGTGCACATAAAATGTAACTGAGCTTTGCTTATTTTCTTTCTACTATAACTGACAAAGTCACATCTGGGCTATGTATTGATTTCATAAAATGAAAGTCCAAGTATAGATAAATAGAGAAAGCATCAATCACTTTCATTTTAAAACATGATTATCCTTTCAATAAACTGTCTATTAAACGGCATCAATATCTGACCTTAATAGATTTAGAAATAAGGTGTTGTGCAAGACACACACACATATGTTAAGTCAAATAATAATTTGCATCAACTTTTTTAGCAGCATGAAATTGCATTCTGAGCTTTGACAGTTTAACACAATAAGTATGATTATCATGTTGTATTGCTTATGTAAAGTCATAATTAATAACATTTCAAAAAATCAGCCTAGGTAAGACTTTTTGCCCAAGGAGATGTTTATGCTGAATGTGGCAATACATTTTAATAAGCACCAGTGTGATGTGTGCACTTTCTGTGTATATTTATATCTATATTCTTTATCTATTGAGCAGAGCTGAACATGATGTCAGTAGTGTTGTTTTTTTAATATGGCTGGCCTACAAATCTATTTGCAGTGTTAGGACAAGTTGCTGTGGCATTAAAAGCAGATGTGCTGGAGGGGCGTGGCCTGGCACACACTGAAGATGGCTGCCTAGTCCTTTGGCTCTGGCGGGATAATATTGCCTCTTTGGAGCCTCCCCTGCTGCCTGAGATGGGCAAAATTGGGTGCACAACAGCTGCAAGAAAACCTGGCACAGATTCAGGCACTCAACTGAGTCATAACATATTCAAAATATTTTGCAGACAGCCTTCTTACAATATGGCCTGCATGCAGGCCTCTCGACCTTCTCCAGCCATGCAGACTCCTCTCTCTGATCAAGGCCTGCTCCAGTGGCGTCAAGACAGTGTTCTGTACTGGACCCAGTTAACGAGCTCCCACATTTGTCAGATGTACAGTTTGTACCCTTTGATTTTAAAGACACCTTTTCCGTGGCCATAATTGATCTTTGGGGGGACTTGAAAGGTCTGTTGGAATGCCTTCAGGCAGTAGATTAGGTGGGAAACCACAGAGACACCACAATACTCACCATACAGCTAATCTCCCAATCCCACACTTACCAGCCTCTGGGCATGCTTAGACACTTAAAGGACTCGGATAACAGAGGAAGAAGACATAATCCTCACGTGAGAGATTTGTCAAAAATCAATTGATTCCAACTAGCTCCATATGGCCCTTCTTTCCATATTTAATGGCCTGCTTGATAGATCTCCAGAATCCCTAATTGATTTTAAACTTTTGCCTAGAAGAGATTCTGCAAAAAGCCAGGGCCCATGAACAACTTACCTACAAAAGTGTGAGGATCTAGCTCTACCAGGACCTATCTCCAATAACCCTACAACAAAGGCAATCACTTCAACCTCTCTTTAGAATGCTACGGGACCAAAACATTGCATTCTGTTGGCGTGTCCCTTTTTGCCTATCTTTGACTAAGGCGGGTCGCACTGCTTTTCTATGGGTCTAAGAGGATCTCCAGAACTTCTGTTCCCAGCTGAGGATTCCCTTGCCAGACCTCCAGGATGGGATGGCACCTTTGATCTCCCAGATGAATGAAATGATCCTGCTGCTGTCCATCATCCACAGTCTTCCAGACCAAATTTGCCCGGTGAACCCTTAACTCCACGATGAGGAAGAGGTCTAGGGTGCCAGCTGCCATGCTCTCCTGGATGCTCGCCAGACCACCGGGCAGAATTATGAGGCCCAAATACAGCTGCACAATCCCAGTTTGGATCACACTGGATCCACGTCTCCACTTGATTTCCGCAGTTTCCTCCTTCTGCGACTTGGACACCAAATTTTCCTCCACTTTTGCGGACAAGACATTTTATTATTTGGTTGGTGAGCTATGTCCCTTCATTTCCTGCTTCCTTTTTTATCTTATTTTATCTAGTTACTCCCATGTTTGAGTGCTAGATCACTTGTTTGTTTGCTCCTACATTTACTCCCCTCCCCCAATGCTCCAACAGTCCATCTCAACGACTGTTGTTTTCCTTTATATTGAAGTATGCCATAAATAGAATTTGGTTTTATTTCTACTGCATATACACACCTCTGGGTTGATTTTTCCCCCTATCATTCCCTTTTGGCTTATCTCTTCTCACCCTCCTTGCACAATACCACTACGTAGGTCATTTACATGCTCTTTATTGTACCTGTCCTTCCTTGGATCACTCCTAAATATTACTTTTTTTTTGCTTCTGCCCAAGGCTGTTCCGCAGAGCCATTGGGGGTCACCATTGCCATTATATAGGTATACAGCTGAATAATCACATTACATTAAATGTATTTGATCTTTTTCAGTATACAGTACTTGCAATGGATTCTAATTTGTGTAAAACATACCCTCATATGTTATCACTACATGTACTAATATACATCATTAGACTGTCAGGTCTCTACCTGCTGCTGAACCTGTTGTGGGGTTCCTTTTTTTCTGTTACAATATGCACATTGATTACTACACTGTGGCCTATCATTTGTTGGCTATTATAATATGATAATTCACTGCCTGTTACCCCTTTCTCTTTTCCCTCACAAATCCTAACACTGTTTCAGATCCTATCTCATTCTCCACATCCTTCCATTGCTGGCTTGCACATTAGAATCACATCTGGGCATAAACAGAGCCTTTCTTCTATGTTCCCATCCCTAAAGCGCTGTGCAAACTGTTTGCGCTATATAAATACTATGGGGTCTATTCACGAAGCTGCCGAAGGATCTGGCCATAGCTTCGGCCGATCCTTTGGCTAGCTTCGGCCCCAGGACCCCTTCGGTTCAGTAGAACCGAATGTGTGCTGTACGGTCTATTCACAATAGCCCGTACAGCTCCCGATCACGGCCGAGCGGCTCAGTCGAGCGCTGAGCCGTGCTGAAAGACGAAGCTGGCCGAGCAGCCGGCCATTTGCCGGCCGACAGCCTGCTTCTGACAACTTGGCGGAGCCAGCCGTGATCTTACGGCTGGCTCCGGCCCCTTTCAGAGAGATCAGGGGCCCCGGTTTCGTGTCAGAATAAAGAAAAAAAGACACAGCCCTGTTTCTCTCCTTGGCGGCCGGGAGCGGGAGGCTCCCAGAGCACCCGGGAGGATTTTTTTTTATTTTTTATTTTACAGCAGCAGAGCCGCCGGACAATAGGAAACTATTGGGTGGAGCTAGCTGTCACTCCTAGCTCCGCCCCAATCGTTTTCTATTGACTTTTTTTGTACTTTTTTTCTGTTCTGCTCTGAGGGACCGAGCAGAACAGCCGAGCCGAATGCCGCTCGGCGGCATTCGGCTATTCACTCACTGCTGTTCGGGATCTTTCAGCAGTGAGAAGCCTGCCGGGGGGTTCGGCTCAGCTGATCCAGATGTTGGATCGGCTGAGTTGAACTCCTTCTGCACTTTGGGTCGGCCGAACATGCTCAGCATGTTCGGCCGACCCGAAGTCAGCCGAAGCAAGCCGATGTACGGCTGATTTCAGCCGATGTACGGCTGAAATTAGCCGTACCAGTCTGAAGTGAATAGCCGAACAGTGTTCGGCTCACTTCACTTCAGATCGGTAATTCACTCAGCTGCCCTCGGCAGCTTTGTGAATAGACCCCTATGTAATAATAATAATACACACTCTAGTCCTGGGCAACCTTTTAAGTGCTCCCCTGTTTTTTTCTGTTTATAGATGGCAAAAAGGCATTTGATTGTATTGCCTTGGACTACATGTATGCCTCTCTAGCTGTAACGCTCCCTTGTATTTCTGAGGCTAAATTAGATCACAGCTGCAGACCAAATCCTTCTTTGGTTCCAGGTGTGGCAATCAGGCTTGAATCCCAGGCTTCTCTTTCAATAATAAACGGAGAGTTTGGGATTCTTGCATCATATACCATAAAACAAAAAGATATAACGGAAGTTCTAGCAATGCTTATTAATCTCATAAGCTAGTTAGATAACTTGGAAGTAAGGTATATTACAAGGCAATCCACATAGACAGTCTTAATGTAGTAAGGTCAATTGAACGGCAATACATTAACTGGTTTGGTATTAGCCAGCTACCAACAGTATTGAGCACAATACAGTTCCAGATAGCAATGCACACTGAACTATAATGAGAGTCAATGGATAAGATAAGAATCCCCCACAACACTAATACTTGCTCTGTGTGGCAGGTTCCCCTGGAGCTCTCAGAGAAGTTGGAGTGTCCCGTGCGGTGGCGATCCTGGCTAGTAGATGCTGTAGCAGGTAGGAGAGAGGATGAGGCTCCTGGCTCGTTGGGGCATACAACCCAATAATGGAACGCCTTACCTTTGCTCAGAAGCGCCGTTAAATAGCCGGTGGATGCGGAAGTGGCGATTTGAAGCGTGCCGACACTTCCGCTTTCCACCCTGGAACGCATCGGCCGCGTCATACTGGGCGCTTGCCTTCCGGTAGGGGAGGGCCGATGCGTTCCAGGCTGGGAAGCAAGCGGCTCGCGGTTCCCGGACTCATTACACTAACTCATATTGGCCTTAAGGAGTGGATGTTGTTGTGTATACAACTTTTGTACTCTAATCCCAGGGCTAGAATTCGGGTCAATGGTCATCTTTCCTAGCCTTTTAATATTAGTAACAGAATGCGGCAGGGTTGCCCTTTGTTGCGGCTCCTTTTTCTTATCTCCCTAGAACCTTTCCTGTGCATGATCAGAGCATCCCCAGTTATCCATGGTATTTCAATGCCATGTAGGTCATCTGCTTTCGCAGACAACCTACTCTTTTTTTTGAACTTGTTAAAAACCTTTGAGGACTTTCAGTTCATCTCAAACCTAAAATAAAATAAGTAAATATCTGGAGATCTACCACCCCGCAGGACCTAAAGGACCTCTACCAGAGGAATTTTCTCCACTTGCTGATGATCTAACACTCTGACCCCAAAGCCTGAGAAAAGCCACACTTCTCGTGGTTCAGCAGGGCAGCCATTACCAAGATGAATGCTTTGACCGGATTGTTATATTTATTTCAGTCTATACATACAGTATTACCCTCCCACATCGCTACTTTTCCTCCATCCTTGCCATGTATTAAGGTTTTTTTTATGGGACCATAAATCCCCATGGATCAGCCTACAAACCCTTTTGCTCCCTACAAATTTTGGCTTTCCAAATATACAGAATATAAGTACTACTACTTGACCAGAATCATTGATTGGAATGTTTCAGTCACACTTAAAGACTGGGTCCCTCTGAAACACACATTTTCTCCAGTTCCTGTCCATTCTTCTCTCTGGATCCAGAGGACTTTTCTTCCATCATCACTCAAAGTACTTCTGCTCATCAGTGCAACACTTTTTTTGCTCCTTATCTAAGTCTTCCCACTCATTCCCTACCTTAGGTCCTTTGACCCCAATGTGTCTTAATCCTTCCTTCTCTTTGGGGATTTCCCTGACCTTCCTGCAGTAATGGTGGCCTTCCTGAAGCTGGAGGCTGGGTCATTCTTTAGAGGAGATGTCTTCTTGACATGTGAACAACTTAACGCCCTCTCTGAAACAGCAGATTTACCCCTTTGGTCTTACCTTCAAATTCAACACTTTCTAAATACCCCATCAGGCCATGTTCTTTTTTTCCAGGTGGCCCACAATTTTTTAGGCCCGGTGTCACTTGCCCTTGCCCTTACACCACTTGATATCCCATCTTTAGGCACTCTTCCTCTGGGACAAAACATAATAAAGCAGCCTTGAACTGGGAGAAAGAATTATCCTTTGTGGAACGGCCAATACTTGGGAGCACATAAACCTTAACTTACTAAAAGATTCCATTAACACCAATGTTCAATAGATGAACTACAAGCTGAGGTCTTGCTTGTATTGCACACTGGCCCTTTTCAATAAAATTTCACCTACCATTCGGAAGGTGTGTTGGTGCTGTCATGAGAAAGAAAGCACCCTCCTGCACATTTGGTGGTCCTGCCCCCACATTCTGGCTGGAGGTAAACTGACACCCAGAGATGATCATAGGTGAATCTATTTCCTTTAGCCCCACTTCATTCCTTCTACACCGTTCAGAGGCTTCAAATTCTTTCTAAAGGAACTCACTCTCCATACACCTAATGCAGCTAAAAAGGTAATGCATAGACTCTGGAAACGTCCTGTGAAACCTACTATTAAAGACTGGTTCAGACATGTTGATTTATTGTGGAGATGGAGAAACAAGTTCACATGAGCAGGCATGACATGACAAGGTACACGCATACATGGGCCAGATGGATTTTATTCAGAGACTCAGCCACTTACAAAGTGCTTATGTGCCGGGTGCCTTTGGGGTCTGCAAGACTCTTCGTAATTTATGTTGCACCTAACTACTGGCTTTTTTCTGTTATTTTAATGATGGGTAGGGGAACTTCCTGTCCAGTACAAGATTACAAGTGGCAGAGCAGACTTTAGCAACTGTCCATCTACTAGCTTGGAGAAGGGAGGAGAGAGGAGAGGGGGCCAGGGGGGAAGGAAGTGGCTTGATTTGCTGTGTCTGTGTGTTTGTGGAGACACACATAACATACTAGAACACACAAGGGTGACTGCATAGCCTCTGCTTGAAAAAGGAGGCAAAAACAGGTCATCAGGACCAGCGCTCAAGAGACCAGCTGATTAAGAAAAAAACTAAAACTTTTAAACATCAAGAAGCAGCATCCATTGTAAGTGATTTCAATAGCATTTGAAATAACGTAAAATTATTTTGACTAATACCAAATTAAAGTCTTTATGGTTTATCTTGAGCCTGCTCCACCTCCTAAACTTGAAATATTACTACATGAGTCTGGGGTGACTCCACTCTTTCCTTCTCTCCTCCTTCCTCATTTTTTCACCCCACTCTCCTCCCATGTGCTATCCTGACTCTCTCAACTCTATCTTCTTCACTCTTTCCTTTTATGCATCTTTCTTTACTTTTACTTCTTATTTTCTCATCTTTTCTATCCCATTCTCTCTTTGGCTTTATACCTTGATTGTGCTTCTGTGTTTTTCTTTTGCTCTCCTTACACACTACACAGTCCATCTATCCCAGTCTGAACTTGGAATATACACATACTCCCCACTCCCCACGGCTGGCCATCAGCTTCTATCTGGATAAACCAGAGTTTTACATGTTCTCATTACATACTATAAATCTGACTAATTGTAATAACACTTTATTCTTCTCCTGCACTATATTTATACTGTGAGACACGTACTGATGTATTTTGTCATGTTAAGTGTATGCATGGTAAGTTATGTGTAAGTGTAACATGAACTTATTTATTGCCTCTCAGAGATAAATATTCCTTCTGGAAATGCCCTTTTTACTTTATCTACAGAAGGCCAGTGTCATTATGGCATTGTAAATAATCAGAATTTGCTTCCTGAACTGAGATGCGGCTTAGATATGCAACAATTATGTAAATCCTTGTGTCTGGTGGTAGCCTTTATGTTTTGAACTTTGTGTACATAGTTTGTCTTGTACAGATCAGCACACATCTGCTGACTCACACCTTGTGAGATACAATATTATAGTCACAGCAATGACAGTGAGAGGGGAGCCGGAAACAATGTTTCCTCTCACCTTCAGCAGACTTTTGACATAATTTTCATAGTTTTCATCCCTCACCCTGGATATAGTCACTTGCAGGTGTGTAATAGGTTCACTTTAGCAATAAACATTTTAAGGCAACACAAATAAACCAAATTTCCCTATGGAAAGAAATGTAAAATGTTTACTTCTCATTCTAAAGTCAGCTGGGTAATTAGCTGGAGATCTAATCCTCAAATATAGTAGGAATACTAAGGAATACACTGGAGGCAAAAACCATAAATGTGGATAGAAGAATTCTAAAGAGGGCACACTGTTAATATTTTATGATCACATTGCTGTTTGCCTTTAGGCCTCTCTAGAATCCACTACTACCACTTCTTCTACTACTACTAAAATGTGTACATACTGTACATCTCTGTCTGACTTCCCATGCAGAGGAGTTAGATGCCAGCTATAACCTGTCACAAGAAATAAATGATAGAACAAGTCTATGTAGTGACAATGCTTGACCCTTGATTCGTAATGTACTGCATTCTGCAGTGAGAAAATCAAATCAATCATAGACTCTATGGAGTTGAATTACTAAAGGCAAATAGGCTTTTCACTTTTCAAGGGAATTTTCACATTGCAGGGGAATTTTCCCTTAACTTGGTGAATGTGGTGATAATTTACTTTGAAAGAACACCCAATCATGTGCAAGAAGAAGGGGTACTTTTTCCTGCATAAGATTGGATGATGGAAGTTAGCAGAGCTTCACCTCATTCACAAAGCTAAGGAAATTACTCTTGCAAGTAAGATTTGCTTACAACGTGAGTTGCCTATTTGTCTATAGTAAATCAACCCCATAGAGTCATAGGCCTAATAAACTTTTTACTATTTGTATAAATACTGCTTTATGAGGAAACATTGCTTATATTGTGAAGGCTGCTGTGGGACCTATAGGACCACATAGATTTGAGTGAATTAAGTCCAGAGACTATTGGGCTCTGCTGTTGCTACCTTTTGGGAAAATATTTCCTGGCCATCTGGTTCTTTTTTTTGCAACTGGTACACTTTATTATTGGACTAGTAAAGCAAAAAAAACACTCAACCGGGATGATAGACCTAAGTACAGTACCAAACATAATTTTAATCAATTAAAAAGTAATGCAATTAAAGAGTATGTTGTATGATATTTTGATACTACACTTAGGTCTATGTGCCTGGTTGTGTTTTTTACTAGTGTCTTTGGATTGTTCCCTATTCTTCTATGCAAGATTGGTGCTTTAAAAGCTTCCAGATATGATTTAACTGGGACTGAGATTCACCATTCCCGTGACCTATGTGACCTGGTTGTGCGACTTAGAGACTTTTTCCTTTGTCTCTTCATTATTGGACTGTATGAGTTAAGTGCCAGTTCTTCTGTGATTTTTTTCCCAGTTTAGCTAGTATGTAACTTTCTTTTGTGATGATACAACTCAGATTGTCACTACATATCCTTGCCGGGGAAGCTTATTTCCTGACAGGAGGTTACTTTCAAGAGTCGAAAAAATATTACATCTCTGATAAGTATCTTTCTGGTGACTGTTTGGGTTGGAGGGCAGGGAAGATAACTTCCCATTTCCTCACATGAGACCATGTGATGTCCATTAGCTGTTATAATTCTTTCTATCTTACTGGGTGAAGACATTTTTATCATATTACTTTTAGCTCAGGAATCAATATATAGGGTGAAAAAATGTTGAGGCACACCCAAATTGTCTTCTATTGCTTCTTTAACAATTTTTTTTTTCAATATTTCTTTATTAAAGTCAAAGTTTGCAGACACAGCAAATTACATACGAAATGTGTTTAGCATAGACAACTTAGGAATGTAATAACATTAAGTATGCAAGTCAACAGTCAAGACACAATAAGTTGTGTCATGAAAATATCACAATATATATTTTTGTTAGTGAGAAAGAGTGCAAGCGGGAAGGTAAGGAAAGAAGGGTGGAAAGAAAGGAGGAGAAGAAAAGAGGGGAAGCGTGGGATAAATGGGATAAACCAGTTATGCAGTAGAGAGCAAGATAAATCAGACAGTACAATACTTATGTACAATCCATTTTTTCCATGCGGAGTAGAACGTAGGGTATGAGTTGTTTTTTCATATGAGTATTGGGTATTAATCAAAGAAATCTTATATAGGGTGAAAAAATGTTGAGGCACACCCAAATTGTTTTTTTTTGCTTCTTTAACAATTTTTTTTTTCAATATTTCTTTATTAAAGTCAAAGTTTGCAGACACAGCAAATTACATACGAAATGTGTTTAGCATAGACAACTTAGGAATGTAATAACATTAAGTATGCAAGTCAACAGTCAAGACACAATAAGTTGTGTCATGAAAATATCACAATATATATTTTTGTTAGTGAGAAAGAGTGCAAGCGGGAAGGTAAGGAAAGAAGGGTGGAAAGAAAGGAGGAGAAGAAAAGAGGGGAAGCGTGGGATAAATGGGATAAACCAGTTATGCAGTAGAGAGCAAGATAAATCAGACAGTACAATACTTATGTACAATCCATTTTTTCCATGCGGAGTAGAACGTAGGGTATGAGTTGTTTTTTCATATGAGTATTGGGTATTAATCAAAGAAATCTGGTCAATGATGTTAGGGGGAGTTGGTTGTGACCATTTGTGGGTGATCAATAGTTTGGCTGCATAGAGAATATGTACTATAATAGTACGGGTTTCGGGTGGGAAATTCTCAATGTTGATATGTAATAGAGCAAGTTCTATACATGGTGGGACAGGTGAAGGTGCAAAATGGGAGATGATTCGGAAAACTCCATTCCAAAACACACGTAGGGACCTACAGTGCCAGAAAATGTGGGATAGGGAGCCAATACAACCACAAAGTCTCCAACATAGTGGGGAATTAGAAGTGGAGAATTTTGATAATTTGTATGGGGTATGGTACCACCTGTGGACAACTTTTTGAAGGAGTTCCCAATGATTAGAGCAGCGGGAAGCTTTATATGATGTTTGGAGTGCTAGTCTCCACTGTGCGTCTGAAAAAGAGCATCCAAGTTCTTGTTCCCATTTTAGCATGGGAGGTGTTTTCCAAAAATAATGATAGAGACTCAAAAGGGCATAAAATAAAGAGATTCCTCTTTTTATGGGGGTGGAGCTGAATAGGAATTTGTGGAGGTTAGCATCCACAGGGATAGATAGCGGTAACGGATGTG
>NW_017306899.1:563797-609271 GCF_000935625.1 Nanorana parkeri | reverse complement strand
TTTTTTCATATGAGTATTGGGTATTAATCAAAGAAATCTGGTCAATGATGTTAGGGGGAGTTGGTTGTGACCATTTGTGGGTGATCAATAGTTTGGCTGCATAGAGAATATGTACTATAATAGTACGGGTTTCGGGTGGGAAATTCTCAATGTTGATATGTAATAGAGCAAGTTCTATACATGGTGGGACAGGTGAAGGTGCAAAATGGGAGATGATTCGGAAAACTCCATTCCAAAACACACGTAGGGACCTACAGTGCCAGAAAATGTGGGATAGGGAGCCAATACAACCACAAAGTCTCCAACATAGTGGGGAATTAGAAGTGGAGAATTTTGATAATTTGTATGGGGTATGGTACCACCTGTGGACAACTTTTTGAAGGAGTTCCCAATGATTAGAGCAGCGGGAAGCTTTATATGATGTTTGGAGTGCTAGTCTCCACTGTGCGTCTGAAAAAGAGCATCCAAGTTCTTGTTCCCATTTTAGCATGGGAGGTGTTTTCCAAAAATAATGATAGAGACTCAAAAGGGCATAAAATAAAGAGATTCCTCTTTTTATGGGGGTGGAGCTGAATAGAAATTTGTGGAGGTTAGCATCCACAGGGATAGATAGCGGTAACGGATGTGGATGCAGGAAATGATGTACTTGCAAGTATCGGTATGATTCACTGTTTGGAAGATTGTATTGTTCACATAAGGTGTGCATAGATTTAAAAGTACTCTGAGTATAAAGGTCCTGAATGTGAGAAATACCCGAAGTTCTCCAGTGCACCAAGTTTAGATGAGGGATGCAGTGTTCTATGATACTGAGCGGAGTGAGAAACGTATGGGAGGATTTGGTACATGGATAGGATGTAGGCAAAGCATGCCAAGTGGATAGTGTGGCTTGTATTGTAGGGAACGGCGAGGAAAGAGGGATTGGAGATACTTTAAGTGATAACAGGAGATTAACAATGGAGGTGTGAGGTAGTAAAGAAAGTTCCATTTGCTGCTCTTTTGCTGTTTGATTCTGGCTTTCCAGGTTCCTTAGTTTGTTTTTAAATGACCTGTCTTTTTGCACACAAAACATGTGTTTCATGCTGCATATTACTATTATTTTGGTCATTGGTTCTTAATGAAGATCCTGCCCTAGGAGCATTTTACTCTTGCACTTATGTTCATCCACAAACTTCCCTTTAACATTTTTCAGGGTAAGCTTATCATCTGAGCTGGCATTAAATGCTGTAAAAAATGCCTCATAGCTGTCTAGGAGACCACTGAGTAGAAGTGCTACTATATAAAATCTTTAATTTCTTCTCCATTAGCTCGCAGACTTTCCATCATTTCTAAAGTATATCTTATATAGTACTGCATGTGCTGGCCTTTTATTAGCTTAGTTTGATAAAGTTTTCTAATTAAGTACAGTTTACTGTTAAGATTTGCCCTCTAATGTACTTTCTGTAGCTCCTCCTTTATTTACTTTTCAGTTTCACACTTGCACACATGCACAATGTGATCATAATCTATGCTTAGGGATATAGTACTTTTAGAGACCTTTTTGCTCTTTCTCTGTCCGACCATGTGGCTTTGGTCTGGGCTCTTGTTTACACTTCCATCTACCTCCCTTATCACCAGCATCTTCTATTCAAATTTCTAGGACTGATAGCTCTGGTTTTTCAGATTGATTGAAAACATATGAAACACTGTTATTAACCATCATATATGCGTTCTGACCTTTTTCATTTTCAGACACTGTTTTGCTTTAACTTTGAGTTGTAACTTGAATCTGCAGCAGTGCTTAGTACTTTGGTGTAGCAGGGCCCATAACCTGTTGGAAAGCTACTACAGATATAACTCTTACCAGTCAACAGTCAAGATATACTTTTCAGACAACAACAAGATCACACAGAGACAGGAAATTACATCATACCCAGTTGTTCCACTATGGAGAACATTACATTATGCAAGGATTATACAAATGAAGGTTGACTGCAAGGGTAACTACCATGGGCCCCAAAAAATGCAGTTTGGCATGCCAGAGCCTCTGAGATATGTCAAAAGTGCTAGATTCTTTGTGCAAGCTACAGCTAATCAGAAAAAATGCTCTGCTGAATCTATTAATCTTAAATAACACAGAACCCATTAGTGAAGTGCAAATTAAAGATAGTTTGAATTATATTGATTATAGTGTAATTACATTTGCCTTTGGTCACAGGAAAGAAAGGCATGTTGGTATGGCAAGAATGATAACTTTAAAAAAGCTAACTTCAACAAACAGCACTCTTTGCTACAAAAAAAGTTAAAAATAGGTTAAAAACAGACTGGAAAAACTAAATGTGCATAAATCACTAAGAAAAAATGGTTTGCACCCACAGGCCCTCATGTAACTTAGCTCTGTTTGAGCCAGACTATTGTTTCTAACTTTTAAAGACACTCAATTGACAGGAATGGTAGCATCTGATTGGCATAAAACAAACGTGGTACTAGTAGATGAGATGTATGCCAGGAAACTACAGTCAGCTTAGCATCAATAGGATGGAAATTCTTTTGGGGGGATAAGGGACATTGCTAGCAGTAGTCGTATAAGGAGCAACAACCAAAATAGATTTATGAGAGATTGTTCTTGCCAGACCAACATATTATCATTTTATGAGGAACTGAGTAGGCATTTAGATAGAGGAATGCCAGTGGATGTGTTTTACTGTACCTCAATAAACATTAGTTTATAAAATAGGGTATATTGGTGCAGAT
This sequence comes from Nanorana parkeri, assembly GCF_000935625.1. NCBI lineage: Eukaryota > Metazoa > Chordata > Amphibia > Anura > Dicroglossidae > Nanorana > Nanorana parkeri. The sequence goes on along the minus strand of NW_017306899.1, from coordinate 606,541 downwards.
GAAATTGCATGTACATGGACAGAAAACTGATTACAGGAACATGTCCAGAGAGTATGCATAAATTACTCATATGGATTGATTTACTAAAGGCAAATAGGTTGTTCACTTTGCAAGGGAGTTTTCCCTTTGCGAGGGAATTTTTGCTTAGCTTAGTGAATGTGATGAACTTGTGAATGTGATGCTGACTTTAATCACCCAGTCTTGTGTAACAGCAAATACTGTTTCTTTAATTTCCTTGCACATGACTAAGCATTTTTTGCATAGAGCATTTCCACCACATTCACTAAGCTAAGGGAAATGTCCCTTGCAAAATAAAAATCCTCTTGCACAGTGAACAGCCTTTTTGACAAATCATCCCCATTCTCTGGACTAAAGTTATAAGTGGTGTGCCCCAGGGCTTTTTAGTGGGAGCAATGCTGTGTAACCTGTTTATTAATGATATTGAGACTTGCAAATAAGAGTCCAATTTCAGTGTTTGCTGATGATACTAAATTATGCAGGGGAATAAATGTGGTGCAAGATGCAGCATTATTGCAGGAATATGCTGTTATGTAGTTAACCTGTCCCTTTAAACATTGTGTACCATTGGTCTAATTCATGTGTATATTTAAATATATAATACTGTACATAGATATATAATTAATATATTAGTGGTACAGTAAACGTATGTTGACTGCCCTAGGTAGCCATAGCAACAACTTAGCAACATAGTAACAATTTAGTAACTTAGCAACAACTGCTAGAGTGCACCGTGTGTGTGAATGGAGAGATCTGAAGATATACAGAGATGGACAGGAGTGTGCAGTTTAGTGTCACTGCCTGGGGTGAGAGATCTGTGTCCTAGCTGTCCTAGGTGGAGCAGGAAGAAATATGTACAGCTTCTTTGTGAATAGTAGTTGGGTGAGAAAACCCAGTGGCACATGACCTGAGGTGAGATGAAGATCTTGGCCTTTCACTTCACAACATTTGGTGAATTCATTACAGCCAAAAAGATATTAGTTAAAATTAAGGCCAGACACTGCATGAAGGTTGGTAACAAACAAGTAACCTCTTTGATATCTTACTGGACTGGTAAATACTTATAATGTGCTATATTCAAGTCCAGAAAATGAAAGTCTAAAGATCCTGAGTACTTTAGAGGCAGAAAAGCTTTGCTATATTACAACATATTGTATTAACTGTTGTTTCTACAAATTAAGGGCCTGTGGTGACTGGTTTTGGACGTGTCGATGGCATTAGTTTGAGATGCTTCTGAGATCATTTAGAATTCATTAGCAGGTGTAGCTCACCTCTTTTTGACCAGCCTTTGACCTGCTTCAAGCAAGTTTATTGCAATGCCTTGCCAGACCTCATGTTTATGTTTCTACCTCGGTGTTGCTACAATGGATGGCTATCTTCCTGGGATCTGCCCGGGGGGCTATGTGTCCACTTCAGGATGCCTCTCATCCTCCCACTGTCGATACATGCCATGTGGTTCCACAGGGCCTACACTCCATCTGGTGGACCTCTCTACTTAGTGGCCGCATCCCCCCCGGCATCACAGACCCTAGTGAGGGCCTTATGTGGTGTTGGGAGGGGAGCTGAGAGGCGCATTAGCCCTCACCCGCACCTTTGGGAGTCCTCTGCCTACGGGAGGTCTGACTTCCGGGCCATGTCCTGCTTCCTCTCCCTCCCTTCATCCCCCAGCCGTTGCCTTCCCATCTCCTTATGCCCCTCCCCCCTCTCAACTTATATGATGACTGATCCTCACTGGTATTGGCTGCACTACGGCCCACATATGTTGAACTGTGTTACTACATGTTGCTGTTATTGTTTATGGAATGCCCACTGAATTGCTCTTATATGGTTGGCACTTCCTGTTGCATGTCTAACGTTATTATCTTGTTACATAAGATGCCCGGTTCTGATGTTGGAGTGAACCCCGTTGCCCTTGGTTTCTCCATACCCCCATAGGCTAGCCAACTGGGTTGGTACACCCTGTTGTGCCCAATGGAAGACTTGGTTCTTCCTTTAGGTTTTTTTGTATGTTTGATGTTGTCTTTCTTCCCCTCTGGTTTGTGGCTCTCCTTACTTCCCTTCCTCTGGCTTTTGTCTTTGTGTCTCCCGTTTCTCTCCTTTCGTGTGCCTAGTGCTCCCGCGAACCACAACCTCTGGTTGACTGCAGCTTGGCCTGAGGCCCAATGTTGCCAGTGATGTTTGTTTCCCTGAATGTTCAGGGACTGAATGAGCTGCGTAAGCGCTCACAACTTGCTTACTCCATGCATAAAAGACGTGCACAGGTCCTCTTCCTCCAGGAGACCCACTTTAAAGATCCAGTAGCCCCGCAGTTGTCCTCTCGATACTATCCCCTGGTATATACCAGTAATAACTCCACCTCTAAACCCAAGGGGGTAGCCATATGCTTCCATTCCACCTTGCCTTTCCAACTCCTGCAGGTTGATCAGGACCTGGAGGGGGGGTACCTCTTCCTGAAAGGGACCCTCTTTCATAAGACCTTCACGTTTGTTAATGTCTATCTGCCTAATCAATCTCCGTTACCTGCCTTCCTGTCCATACTCCGCCAGCTGGAGACGTCTGCGGAGGGCTACATAGTGTTGGGCGGTGACCTTAATTTTCCTCTAGAGCCTCGGATGGATTCTTCCTCTGGTAGATCATCTGTCTCCATGTCCCAGCTGAATAGGCTTAAGACCCTCCTGCACCGTCTCCAGCTGGTGGATGTGTGGCGGATACTAAATCCCTCTGTGAGGGATTACACCTTTTACTCCTTCCCCCATTGTTCTCATAGTTGTATTGACTATTTTCTGGTGTCCCATCACCTTCTCTCGTGGGACCCCTGCACAACCATTGACTCCCAGGTGTGGTCGGACCACTACTCTGTCTCTCTAGCTCTCCACATCCCTGGTCAACCCCCTCGCTCTTTCACATGGCGATTCAACGAAACACTGCTATGCGATCCTGTCACAGTAGATGCCATCAAGTCCGCGATTTCCACCTTCGTTGCCACGCATGCCACAGATGATACCGCCCCGCCAGTCAAATGGGAGGCCTTCAAATGCCTACTCAGGGGTGTCCTTATCTCCCATGCCACACGCCTGAAAAAAGAGCGCTCGAAGGAACTTACCACCCTCCTGGGCGACATCCATGCACTAGAACTTCAAAATAATTGTTAGCGTTGGAACAGAAGCGTTCACATCTCCGATCCCTGCTAGATCTCAGCTCCCTTAAGTACAAGGAATCTCTACGCAGATCCTTGTATGAACATGGCGATAAGTGTGGACGGCTTTTGGCACGATCCGTTCGGACACAACTTACACGCACGTACGTCCCTAAAATACAGACGAAAGACATCCGGGTGGTTCACAGTACTGACCAAATTGTGCAAGCGTTCCAGGCTTACTACGCTGCACTGTATAATCTACCTGCCCCTGGAACATCCTCCCCGGTCTTGGACCCCCCGGAAGTGGCCGCTTCATATATCGCGGCCACTCCGCTCCCGACTCTTCCGGCTGAGGCGGTGGCCCTTCTGGGGGAGCCTTTATCCCTGGAGGAGGTCGCAGGCGCCATTAAGGGCCTTCCCTCCGGGAAGAGCCCGGGACCGGATGGCTTCACTGGCGCTTTTTACAAACATTTCCAGGACTTGGTAACCCCTTTGCTCCACTCCACCTTTAATGCTATTTCTGCGGACTGCCCCTTCACCCGCCAGTCGCAAGAAGCGCACATCACCATCATCCCTAAAGCTGACAAAGATCTGACGCTCTGTTCTAATTACCGCCCCATATCCCTTATCAACGTGGATCTTAAGCTCTACGCTAAGCTCCTAGCGAATCGCCTAAGCCACTATGTTCCATCCCTGATCCACATGGATCAGGTGGGCTTTGTTCCATTTCGTGAAGCCAGGGACAATACTATTAAGACGCTAACACTCATGCGCTATGCCAAATCGTCCGGCCTTCCTATGTGCCTATTATCAGTGGATGCGGAAAAGGCATTCGATCGACTCAACTGGGACTTCCTTGCTGTCACCCTGGAGCAGATTGGTCTGCCAGACTCATTTGTTGCTAAAATTATGGCCCTTTACAACTGCCCTACAGCCCGGGTGCGGGTTAACGGCTCCCTGTCCCCTCCATTTTCCATTCGGAATGGAACTAGACAGGGATGCCCACTGTCCCCGTATCTGTACATCTTGGCGATGGAACACCTTGCGGAAGCCATACAGCAAAACCACTCTATCCAAGGGATATGCATACGGGATCACCATTACAAACTTGGGCTCTACGCGGATGATGTTCTCCTCTACTTATCCAACCCCCGCGTCGGACTTCCCTCCTTGATAGGGGAATTTCGGAGATTTGGTTTCGTCAGCAACTTTAAGGTGAACTTGCATAAGACTGAGGCCCTCAATGTCTCCCTCCCCTCGACGGAGGTTACCCACCTCCGGGAGCATTTTCACTTCAAATGGCAAACAACAGCTATTAAATATCTCGGTGTGCTCTTGTCCTCGGATCAGGTAGATCTTTATCGCCTGAACTTTGCTCTGCTTCTTCAATCTACCATCTCTCGTCTTCAGACTTGGACCTCCCTACGGCACTCCTGGATGGGACGGATTGGCCTCTTTAAAATGGATATTCTCCCCCGCTTTCTGTATCTCTTTCAGACTCTCCCCATTACGCTACCAGCCCCGTTTTATCGTCAATTGCACACGGCACTGCTTCGCTTTATTTGGAATGGTAAACGCCCAAGACTGGCCTACAACATCTTGGTCCGCTCAAAGGAATCGGGGGGCTTAGCCCTACCTGACTTAAAAACCTATTACTACGCGACGCTTCTTGCCCACATCCTTGACCGAAAATTCCATGGAGCTCACAAGCTCTGGGTCTCCCTGGAATCATTTGTCTCACCGGTACTTCCTTTCTCAATACCCTGGATTGCAGCTATCCATCACCCCCACTCCTCGAAGCTCCCTTTTACTCTACCGCCCCTCCTGAAAGTGTGGAACCTTCTGACTAGAACCCACGATCTGTCTCCCCCTGAGGGACCCATGACCCCCATAATGGATAACCCAGCGTTTCAGTCGTGCTGCCTCTCCTCCAGCTTCCTTTGTTGGACATCTGATGCGCCCTCACCTCTGGTCAAGGCTCTCATGGGAATACATTTGAAACCTCTGTCTGCACTACTTGCGGATCAGCCCCACAAGCCAGGATCGTGGTTGCTCTATTTTCAGCTTCGGGCATTTTACGGTACCTTGAGAGACTGGAACACCCTACAACGCCCCCTCTCCTGGTTTGAGTTGCTTTGCTGCCAGGATGATCCACCTGCTCATGTCATTTCCTTACTGTATGGTCAATTACTGGCAATAAGATTCCGGGGCCGCAAATGACAAAATGGGAGTCGGACCTGGATATCGTACTCTCTGATTAGGAAATCCAAACCTCATTTATGATCACCCATAAGCTCTCGGTGGCTAGTTTAGCTCAGGAGAAGGGCTATAAAATTCTGACCCGCTGGTATCGTAGCCCGACTCTCTTGCACAAAATATTCCCCGACAGGTCCTCCGCTTGCTGGAGGTGTCTGAGCACAGAGGGCACACTTCTACACATCTGGTGGAACTGTCCACTACTGGTACCTTTTTGGACCCAGGTCTTCGCCATAGAACACATACCCATCCACCTAACACCTTCAGAGCACTTCAGACGCCTATGTAATAGAGAAACATATTGGATATACAAACTGAACACCTTAACACCCATCGGACTAAATGAAGATTTGGAGATACTAACCATTCTCTAAAATTCCACTCAATACACACACATAATTTGTCCCCTTGTTAAAAAGCATAATCCACCTTCTAAGAAAAAGAAATAATCACAACAACTGCCTCCACAAAAAGCCCCTCAACCTTGTGTCCACTGTTTCTAAAGCCCTCCCTTTGTATCTTACTATATATATTCGATTCCATTGAATTTCAGTATCCAAACAGAACCCTATACCAAAATGCATATTCTCTAAATAGAAACTTTGTATGGAGAAGTCAGCATCAAGCCATCCTATTGCCTATAGTAACAGTATATTTGTCCATAACAACAACCAGTCCCCCTTTTTTTAACCCTTCCATTCAACGAATCGAGCCTCCACCTACGATTTCAGACCATAAACATACACACAGGAGACGCTCCCTACATCAGCGGCTTTGAAGCCGTCTATCCACAGCTCTGAACAAACCGACCAATCATGATCGTCAACCACGCCCACCTGTCATTGCTTTAAAACCGCTGCTTTTCCCGCCCGCTTCAGTGAACCACTTCTGGCTTGACAAAGAGGTCCAAAACCTCGAAACGCGTAGCCTAATCCTTCTCTTCACGGACCGCAGTGCCCATCACTTTCAAGCCCATCCCCACAACACTTCCTCAACGATCGCGGACCCATTGCGATACCGCTTCCCCCCCCTCCCCTTGTTTTGCTGCTAGGTACACCTGCCTGCTCCCTTATTGCAATGCCTTGCCAGACCTCATGTTCCTGTTTCTACCTCGGTGTTGCTGCAATGGATGGCTATCTTCCTGGGATCTGCCCAGGGGGCTATGTGTCCACTTCAGGATGCCTCTCATCCTCGCACTGTCGATACATGCCATGTGGTTCCACAGGGCCTACACTCCATCTGGTGGACCTCTCTACTTAGTGGCCGCATCCCCCCCGGCATCACAGACCCTAGTGAGGGCCTTATGTGGTGTTGGGAGGGGAGCTGAGAGGCGCATTAGCCCTCACCCGCACCTTTGGGAGTCCTCTGCCTACGGGAGGTCTGACTTCCGGGCCATGTCCTGCTTCCTCTCCCTCCCTTCATCCCCCAGCCGTTGCCTTCCCATCTCCTTATGCCCCTCCCCCCTCTCAACTTATATGATGACTGATCCTCACTGGTATTGGCTGCACTACGGCCCACATATGTTGAACTGTGTTACTACATGTTGCTGTTATTGTTTATGGAATGCCCACTGAATTGCTCTTATATGGTTGGCACTTCCTGTTGCATGTCTAACGTTATTATCTTGTTACATAAGATGCCCGGTTCTGATGTTGGAGTGAACCCCGTTGCCCTTGGTTTCTCCATACCCCCATAGGCTAGCCAACTGGGTTGGTACACCCTGTTGTGCCCAATGGAAGACTTGGTTCTTCCCTTTAGGTTGTTTGTATGTTTGATGTTGTCTTTCTTCCCCTCTGGTTTGTGGCTCTCCTTACTTCCCTTCCTCTGGCTTTTGTCTTTGTGTCTCCCGTTTCTCTCCTTTCGTGTGCCTAGTGCTCCCGCGAACCACAACCTCTGGTTGACTGCAGCTTGGCCTGAGGCCCAATGTTGCCAGTGATGTTTGTTTCCCTGAATGTTCAGGGACTGAATGAGCTGCGTAAGCGCTCACAACTTGCTTACTCCATGCATAAAAGACGTGCACAGGTCCTCTTCCTCCAAGAGACCCACTTTAAAGATCCAGTAGCCCCGCAGTTGTCCTCTCGATACTATCCCCTGGTATATACCAGTAATAACTCCACCTCTAAACCCAAGGGGGTAGCCATATGCTTCCATTCCACCTTGCCTTTCCAACTCCTGCAGGTTGATCAGGACCTGGAGGGGGGGTACCTCTTCCTGAAAGGGACCCTCTTTCATAAGACCTTCACGTTTGTTAATGTCTATCTGCCTAATCAATCTCCGTTACCTGCCTTCCTGTCCATACTCCGCCAGCTGGAGACGTCTGCAGAGGGCTACATAGTGTTGGGTGGTGACCTTAATTTTCCTCTAGAGCCTCGGATGGATTCTTCCTCTGGTAGATCATCTGTCTCCATGTCCCAGCTGAATAGGCTTAAGACCCTCCTGCACCGTCTCCAGCTGGTGGATGTGTGGCGGATACTAAATCCCTCTGTGAGGGATTACACCTTTTACTCCTTCCCCCATTGTTCTCATAGTTGTATTGACTATTTTCTGGTGTCCCATCACCTTCTCTCGTGGGACCCCTGCACAACCATTGACTCCCAGGTGTGGTCGGACCACTACTCTGTCTCTCTAGCTCTCCACATCCCTGGTCAACCCCCTCGCTCTTTCACATGGCGATTCAACGAAACACTGCTATGCGATCCTGTCACAGTAGATGCCATCAAGTCCGCGATTTCCACCTTCGTTGCCACGCATGCCACAGATGATACCGCCCCGCCAGTCAAATGGGAGGCCTTCAAATGCCTACTCAGGGGTGTCCTTATCTCCCATGCCACACGCCTGAAAAAAGAGCGCTCGAAGGAACTTACCACCCTCCTGGGCGACATCCATGCACTAGAACTTCAAAATAATTGTTAGCGTTGGAACAGAAGCGTTCACATCTCCGATCCCTCCTAGATCTCAGCTCACTTAAGTACAAGGAATCTCTACGCAGATCCTTGTATGAACATGGCGATAAGTGTGGACGGCTTTTGGCACGATCCGTTCGGACACAACTTACACGCACGTACGTCCCTAAAATACAGACGAAAGACATCCGGGTGGTTCACAGTACTGACCAAATTGTGCAAGCGTTCCAGGCTTACTACGCTGCACTGTATAATCTACCTGCCCCTGGAACATCCTCCCCGGTCTTGGACCCCCCGGAAGTGGCCGCTTCATATATCGCGGCCACTCCGCTCCCGACTCTTCCGGCTGAGGCGGTGGCCCTTCTGGGGGAGCCTTTATCCCTGGAGGAGGTCGCAGGCGCCATTAAGGGCCTTCCCTCCGGGAAGAGCCCGGGACCGGATGGCTTCACTGGCGCTTTTTACAAACATTTCCAGGACTTGGTAACCCCTTTGCTCCACTCCACCTTTAATGCTATTTCTGCGGACTGCCCCTTCACCCGCCAGTCGCAAGAAGCGCACATCACCATCATCCCTAAAGCTGACAAAGATCTGACGCTCTGTTCTAATTACCGCCCCATATCCCTTATCAACGTGGATCTTAAGCTCTACGCTAAGCTCCTAGCGAATCGCCTAAGCCACTATGTTCCATCCCTGATCCACATGGATCAGGTGGGCTTTGTTCCATTTCGTGAAGCCAGGGACAATACTATTAAGACGCTAACACTCATGCGCTATGCCAAATCGTCCGGCCTTCCTATGTGCCTATTATCAGTGGATGCGGAAAAGGCATTCGATCGACTCAACTGGGACTTCCTTGCTCTCACCCTGGAGCAGATTGGGCTGCCAGACTCATTTGTTGCTAAAATTATGGCCCTTTACAACTGCCCTACAGCCCGGGTGCGGGTTAACGGCTCCCTGTCCCCTCCATTTTCCATTCGGAATGGAACTAGACAGGGATGCCCACTGTCCCCGTATCTGTACATCTTGGCGATGGAACACCTTGCGGAAGCCATACAGCAAAACCACTCTATCCAAGGGATATGCATACGGGATCACCATTACAAACTTGGGCTCTACGCGGATGATGTTCTCCTCTACTTATCCAATCCCCGCGTCGGACTTCCCTCCTTGATAGGGGAATTTCGGAGATTTGGTTTCGTCAGCAACTTTAAGGTGAACTTGCATAAGACTGAGGCCCTCAATGTCTCCCTCCCCTCGACGGAGGTTACCCACCTCCGGGAGCATTTTCACTTCAAATGGCAAACAACAGCTATTAAATATCTCGGTGTGCTCTTGTCCTCGGATCAGGTAGATCTTTATCGCCTGAACTTTGCTCTGCTTCTTCAATCTACCATCTCTCGTCTTCAGACTTGGACCTCCCTACGGCACTCCTGGATGGGACGGATTGGCCTCTTTAAAATGGATATTCTCCCCCGCTTTCTGTATCTCTTTCAGACTCTCCCCATTACGCTACCAGCCCCGTTTTATCGTCAATTGCACACGGCACTGCTTCGCTTTATTTGGAATGGTAAACGCCCAAGACTGGCCTACAACATCTTGGTCCGCTCAAAGGAATCGGGGGGCTTAGCCCTACCTGACTTAAAAACCTATTACTACGCGACGCTTCTTGCCCACATCCTTGACCGAAAATTCCATGGAGCTCACAAGCTCTGGGTCTCCCTGGAATCATTTGTCTCACCGGTACTTCCTTTCTCAATACCCTGGATTGCAGCTATCCATCACCCCCACTCCTCGAAGCTCCCTTTTACTCTACTGCCCCTCCTGAAAGTGTGGAACCTTCTGACTAGAACCCACGATCTGTCTCCCCCTGAGGGACCCATGACCCCCATAATGGATAACCCAGCGTTTCAGTCGTGCTGCCTCTCCTCCAGCTTCCTTTGTTGGACATCTGATGCGCCCTCACCTCTGGTCAAGGCTCTCATGGGAATACATTTGAAACCTCTGTCTGCACTACTTGCGGATCAGCCCCACAAGCCAGGATCGTGGTTGCTCTATTTTCAGCTTCGGGCATTTTACGGTACCTTGAGAGACTGGAACACCCTACAACGCCCCCTCTCCTGGTTTGAGTTGCTTTGCTGCCAGGATGATCCACCTGCTCATGTCATTTCCTTACTGTATGGTCAATTACTGGCAATAAGATTCCGGGGCCGCAAATGACAAAATGGGAGTCGGACCTGGATATCGTACTCTCTGATTAGGAAATCCAAACCTCATTTATGATCACCCATAAGCTCTCGGTGGCTAGTTTAGCTCAGGAGAAGGGCTATAAAATTCTGACCCGCTGGTATCGTAGCCCGACTCTCTTGCACAAAATATTCCCCGACAGGTCCTCCGCTTGCTGGAGGTGTCTGAGCACAGAGGGCACACTTCTACACATCTGGTGGAACTGTCCACTACTGGTACCTTTTTGGACCCAGGTCTTCGCCATAGAACACATACCCATCCACCTAACACCTTCAGAGCACTTCAGACGCCTATGTAATAGAGAAACATATTGGATATACAAACTGAACACCCTAACACCCATCGGACTAAATGAAGATTTGGAGATACTAACCATTCTCTAAAATTCCACTCAATACACACACATAATTTGTCCCCTTGTTAAAAAGCATAATCCACCTTCTAAGAAAAAGAAATAATCACAACAACTGCCTCCACAAAAAGCCCCTCAACCTTGTGTCCACTGTTTCTAAAGCCCTCCCTTTGTATCTTACTATATATATTCGATTCCATTGAATTTCAGTATCCAAACAGAACCCTATACCAAAATGCATATTCTCTAAATAGAAACTTTGTATGGAGAAGTCAGCATCAAGCCATCCTATTGCCTATAGTAACAGTATATTTGTCCATAACAACAACCAGTCCCCCTTTTTTTAACCCTTCCATTCAACGAATCGAGCCTCCACCTACGATTTCAGACCATAAACATACACACAGGAGACGCTCCCTACATCAGCGGCTTTGAAGCCGTCTATCCACAGCTCTGAACAAACCGACCAATCATGATCGTCAACCACGCCCACCTGTCATTGCTTTAAAACCGCTGCTTTTCCCGCCCGCTTCAGTGAACCACTTCTGGCTTGACAAAGAGGTCCAAAACCTCGAAACGCGTAGCCTAATCCTTCTCTTCACGGACCGCAGTGCCCATCACTTTCAAGCCCATCCCCACAACACTTCCTCAACGATCGCGGACCCATTGCGATACCGCTCTACAGCGGCATTCCTGCTCCCGTTCAGCCGACGAGTGGCAGCCTGGCCAGCTGAGCTCTCATTGCACCTGACGGCGAGTGCCACGTCAACAAGCACAATTCACTCTGTCCCAACGGACCCTCCAGTCACAACAACCACCAGAGAACATCAATGGACTGCCTAACAACCATGTAGCCCGTTCTTCATACCCACACAGACCGGCAACAGATGCCGCTCAGCGATCCATACAGCCTCCACTCCTCAACTGCAAGACTACAACTTGTCCGTCCAAAAGTGAGTTTTCAGTCAACATTATTTTAAAGTTTTTATTGTTCTACACAAAGAATCCCAGGGTTGCAGCGCTTCTTTCCACCCCTCTTTCTTACATATGCCTACAGGGTTCCTCTCCCTGAACAAGTAGCTTCCTCACCCTAAACTGTTTTAACATATCCATTTTCCTCATCACATTCCACATCAGTTGTGCGCTCGCCATTTCTATCGAAATATATGACCAGATGATGGGGACTGACATGACACCATCCCCTAAAATAGCTCTTCTTTCTATCTTACCTGGCTCCTTTGTTTCGGTGAAGAGGGGCCTACTGCGCTTCTTTCCGGCTGCGGCACGGAATGTTATCCCCCGCCATTGGAACACGGTGGTCGTACCGACCGTGCAGGAATGGATTGCCGAGCTGTGTTTGATCATGCGCTTTGAGGAACTGACGGCTTCGTTACATGAGCGTCAGGCTCAATGTGCAGTGTTATGGACCCCTTGGATTCTATATATGGGCACAGCTGCATTTTTGGCCTTGTAATGGGAGTGGACCTCCTGTGTTGGGGGAGACTGGTGCACCGTCGCTAAGGCGTCTATCTATTGTCACTGCGGACCTATTTAGTTTGCTGGATTCGCTGGAGCCTCCTTTTCCCCCTATGTGTCCCCCTTAGTGTCTACTCTTCATGTCTCTTCTACCCTGGTCTTGTGTTGTGTGCATACTTTCCCCCTCACTTGCCTATGCCTTACGTCCTCTGGTCCGAGGGGAGATGACACGGCCGTATCATCTCACCCCATGCCTTATATGGGAAATGCACGGTAGTGTAAACAAGGCACATGCTTCTTACAACGTGCTGATGCCCCGGTGTCTCACGGTACATACTAACTGAATATTAAGCCGAAAGAGCATAGACATACCTATTCTAACCACATAGGTGCCATATTGGAAGTTATTGCGTATAAAGGTAATATGTGGATGGTCGGACGTGCCTGCCCTATGTATCTATGCTTGTATGTATTTTTGTACTTTTTGTATTGAAAACCTAAAATAAAACTCTTATTATTTAAAAAAAAAAAAAACTTGCTGCACACATTCCTGGCAAATTGTAGACTTGCAGAACACTTGCAGCACAAGTTCTAGTTGACACTTTTTGAATTTGTAGCAAATTTGTTTGGCAAGTCCACAGCAAGAGTCCTACAGGTCTTAGCAAGAGCTCTGCAAGTGGACAGCACTTTTGCCAAGCACATTGATCTGGAGACTTGCAATGCTGTAATTGTGCAACAAAATTGTGAAGCTTGGCAAGTTTGCAATACTTTAGCAAGTCATTTTCAAACTTGCAGCTCAATTGCTTGCTATCTGGGTTACTGTATACTTTGCCATAACAATGATTTTCATTCATGATATTTACTAAAGTACATACAGTCCTCAGCGTTAAATATTAGGTGACATTGTTTTTACTCTTATATTATTATATTAATTGTGTTACATCACTAAACCTATTCTTACTTCTCAATGGTAAACTCAGCTCAAAGTTTAGGGTCCCAAGTTTACCTGTTTTGACATTGATTATAATTTCTCGGTGGTTATGGGTAATCATGTGTCTGCTAGTGAGGAAAGAGACTGCCTTTGATAATCCCTGCTCTATGGGCTCCATGTGATATATATTATGCAGATTGGAAAAAAAATTTCTTGCAAACATAAGGTTGCTGTTTTAATTCTCAACTCAAATACAGTGATTCTGTAAAGTTTGTGAACCCTTTTGAATTTTCAATATTTCTGCAAAAATATGACCTAAAACATAATCTGTTGCTCGTATAAGTACTAAAACTAGATAATGAAAACCCATTTAGGGAAAAGAGACAATATATTTGTATTAATTTGTTGAGGAAAATTATCCTCAGTTGCCTTCAACTTGCCATTTGATTACAATCTGCCTGACATCAGACTGGTGGTGCTAAAACACTTTTTAAACTTTTCCAGCCAAGATAGCACCATTAGCTGTTTTTCCAAGATCTTCAGAAATCTACTTTGCTGGAGTTATGACACACTTCCACAAACCTGTGTTGCGAAAATCAGATTTTGAGAGTGAAGTGCCAGATTGATGTTCTTTAAAGGATTAGTGCACTTCAAGACAAAGTACACTTATCCTTCTTGCCCCTTTGTCCTAACCTAACCAAACTCATCCACCCCCTCAACAAATACATACTTATCTTGATCCAGTGGTGGTGGCTTCCGGTGATTATTGACATGCAGCAGCATAAATCTTTCTGTCTCCCCTTGCCATGCCTGTGCATTGCAGCCCTATATACTTCCTGTGTCCCATGGCTAGAGACAAAGTGAAGGCCCCACGGAAGACTTTTTGGGCTGTAATTTACAGGTGTGGCTTCTGGATTGTGGTAAGTATGCCCCTCAGGAGGGGAAGGGCGGGTTCAGTTAGGTAAGGACAAAGTGGCAAAAAGGATACGTGCATTTTGTCTTGTGCCTCCTGACTCTAATTCTTCAAATTAACTAAGAATCCAAGAGGTTCACATACTTTTGTCACACACAAGTATGCAGCTCTGGATTATTTTCCTTAATATATAAATAAAAAAGTATAATATTATGGGCTCTTTAATTTAATTAAGTCTTCATTTTTAAGTTTTAGGACTTGCACAGAAATCTGATCACATTTTAGGTCATTTTAATAAAGTAATATTGAAAATGTAAAACGTTTACAAACTTTAAAGCACCATTGTATAAATAACAAGATGCATGGAATGACTAGGTGCATGGGATGACTATTTAAAGGGTAACTCCACATTTGTTAAAGCATTAATATACAGTAATTAAAGCACAAATTAGTTTGTAATTTAATGTTATTTAAACCATATTATAAACCACATAAACCATATTATAACCTGAAGCCAACTGGGATTTATTAAAAAGAGCAAAATAAAATATGACTTCCTTGTAGTCATGGTAACCATGTCAGCGGTGGCATTCTCTGCACCGTTTGCCTACAGGATTCTCTCAGAAATACTGGCTGCTTTTCACAGAGACTGGTCATGTAAATAAAGCAGGTTCTCTCCCACCCTTCCCCACACAATATTCAGGTAGGAATAAGAGAGAAAAGTCCATGTATTCATCTGAACAAAAAGAATTGTAAACAACATCCTCTAATATAAGTATTCTAAACTATTTACACTTTAAAATATAGTGAACAAATAATTCCTACTAACCTAAAAACCTTGTTACCTTAAGTGCATAAAAAGCAACAGAAATCATGAAATAGCTTTTCTGATTATACAACTATAATGGTCATGTGAGCAAATGCCTAGGCACTTGCTGATCCTTCCCTTCAGAAGAGATCACATGCCCATTTCTTCTGTCAAACATTACAGTCAATTTTAGTGAAACAAACTATTTACAAGTGCATTTTTGGTAGAAACCTGGGACACCTGCTACAAAAACCTATGCAAATATGGCGAGAACATACTAAGAGTATTATTCACTCGGCTGCCGAAGCCAAAGTGAACAGAGCTGAACAACGTCTGGCTATTCACTTCAGCTCAGTACGGCTGACTTCAGCCGTACATCAGCTAAAATCAGCCGTACATCGGCTGCCTTTGGTCAGCCAAACATGCTGTTCATCTTCAGCTTAGCTGAAGTGACTCAGCCGATCCAACATCTGGGTCAGCTGAGCCGAAGCTCCAGCAGTTCTCTCACTAAATTTCCCCCCTATTTTCATAGGGGCCGAACTGCACTGAGTGAATAGCCAAATGCTTCAGAGCAGCATTCAGCATGGCTATTCTGCTCGCTACCTCCAATAGAAAAAGTGTAAACAAATTTAATAAATGCTTTAAAAACTATTTAAATGTAAAAAAAGGAAAATGTTTTTAAAAAGTTAAGAAAATTATTTAAAAAAATTAAAGAAAATAAAAAAAAGCAGGCTGGGGTATTCCTCCCAAAACATACCAGGCCCTTTAGGTCTGGTAGGAATTTGAGGAGGGATCCTAAGTTAAAAATTAAAAAAAAAGTGTGAGGGTTCCCCCCAAGGTCATACTAGACCCTTTAGGAATTTTAAAGAGGAACCCTACCCCCAAAATGGGGGGGGAAAAGGTGAGCGCCCCACTCCCTGCCATACCAGGCTACATGCCCTTGGCACTGGGAGGGTGCTTTTCCAGGGTCCCCCCTTGTAGAGCACCTTGAGCACTAGGGTGCCCCCTTGTAGAGCACCCTAAGGCATTGGTTGTAGGGGTGCGGGCAGGGGGCTTATTCACATCAGGGTACCCCTTTATTAAAGGGGCACCCAGGTGCAGCTCCCCTTGTGAATGAGTAAGGGGTACTTGTACCATACCCATTCACTAAAGAGTTTAATTAAATCCTTTAATTGAAGAAAAAAATGGGGAGAATGGTCGGCTCTTGTAAATAGCCAATGCAGCAGCCCTTCAGGTCGACTGAACCAAAGGGCTCCAGTGGCTGAAGTGAGCCAAAGGATCAGCCGAAGCTACAGCTAGATCCCACGGCTCAATAGTGAATAACCCTCTAAATCTATTAGCGTGTCGTTGGAGCAGAGTGAAATGAAGACACCAGCACTGCAAGACAGGAGTTCTAATTACTGATCATTGTTTTCTAAATAAGTGTAATCAAGAGCCTGACCGCTGCTTTACAAATTGGTGTCTCACATGGCTTACATGTTCGATCTGGATTTGTCTTATATGCCTAAACTATCACTCCTGTATATGATGATAATGAGGTTCAACAAACCAACAACTAAGTGGGAAAAATTAGGAAGTCATACTAAACATTTTGCCACCCTCATTTCTGAAAAATATGTTTACATAATATGAATACAGTCTTGTTGGGAAGCTACATTAACTGATTTTGCAATGAATTACAGCTAAAGCATTATACCTAGCTATGGCATGCATTTTAGTAGGTTAAAAATATAATTTTTCTGTTTGAATATGTTTCATGAATGCCTGGAATGGATATGAAATCGGAAGCATAAAGTTGCATTAAGTAACAATAAATCTTTTATGGCAAATTACATTCTAACATTATTTGCATCTCACCTGTCAAAAACAAGATGGATTTAAATGTGAATAGTACTGTCCGACCTTCCTTTTGTCTGAACTCCCGTGATGACATTTACAGCTAAAAAAAGATTAACTAATAAAAATCTGCCCTGTCCATGTATCCACATTCTATTTTGTGATTTGCTTTGCCAGGCTCTGTTATACCAAGTAATCTCTATGTGTAAGTAGGAATGAGCAGCCTGTTTACAGTTCAGTGAACAGGGAACACAATGGCCAGATTTGCCTAGTTTGCCCATCCACCCAAACCTCTGGCTGATGCAGATGGAAGTTATCCAGCTTGACAGTTTTCTGCCAGCCTCTTCCAAATTGTAAACAGGCCAGTGAGAATCCCAGGTGATTTACTAATAACGGTCAATGACATCACCCAGCACCCAGAGAGTTTGATTACATTCAGCAGTTGGACTGTCATTTGCAATGGGAGTAGCAACAGGGTAGTGTTGTTGTTGTGGCTGGTCATTGTGACATTTAGACATCACTCATTGTCATTGATGCTGGATCTACATGGCTGAATGATGTGATTGATGCTGAATTTACAACGGGGGACATTGTTTGGGGGAAAATCTTGTTTTTATTTACTATTTTTGCAAATGTGTAACAAGGGGTACTATTTACCCCTGACTTATTCATGTAGCGGGTAAGGCCACATATGTGGGGGCCCCTTTGATATATTGGAGGCTTCCAGAATTCAATAAGGCAATATCCGCCAAGCCAGAGAAGTGGGGATGAAGCCCTTATCTCCCACTGGCATGGTACCCTACAATTGTTAAGAGCATGGGGGTGCATGTTCGCCGGCCCACTTTTCCTGCCCAGCCATACTACATGCCAAGATAAGTGTCTGGCATGTATTTTGAGGGGGACTCCATGTTGTTTTAATTAACAGAACAACAGCAAGCTGAGGAACGGTCTGTTGTTTAGCAGTGTTAATTTTTTTCTTTAATATCACTTTTGCAGGAATACATTGTACTGGTATGCAACTTCACATGCAAGTTGAAGTTATCCCTTAAGCATGGTATTTAAAGAATTTGGGTATTTTTTTTAAGTCGAGTCACATTAAAAGACCCAGCAACACTTAAAATAATTTTCTAAACAATATTCTTGCATTGATACATGTCTTCCATGACAGAGTCTAGTTACCCTATCCCTCTTTTCAACAAAAGCTTGCAAATTGGCGTGCAGAATTGCTAAGAAAAGCTTCTCATTGGTCAGCACGGTCAGGTGACCACTCTGAACAATGAATGTTTGGCATTTGAAAGAATTATTCTATATAAAGAATACAGGACTGCAATGTTATGTACGGGGGTATGGAGCGTACACCATACAAAATATTTGAATGCATCCAAAACATTTTCCAAATGTAATTCTGAATGAATTTATTTATTTATTTATTTTAGAGTCCCCTCCCCAATTTATATCAGACCTTTAGGTCTGGTAGGTTTTTTAGGGAAACCCCCAATGCAAAAAAAAGTGTGCGGCCCCTGCTAAAATCCCTTACCAGACCCTTGATCCTGGCAGGGCAGGAAAGGGGGGGGTGAGCGGGGATCCCCCCACCTGCACCATACCAAGCCACATGCTCTTGACATGGGGAGGGTGCTTTGCCAGGGGGGGACCCATGTCAAGGGCATGTGGCTATGTCAATGAGGACAAGGACTTTTTCCTTACAATCCTGGCCCGGTGGTTGTGGGGGTCTGTGCGCAGGGGGGCTTAATAGAATCTGGGTTCCACTTGCTCAGCTGTCCCAACTGAGCAAAGGGTAGTTGTTTCCCCTACTCATTCATCAAATACAGTAAATTAGTAAATAAAATGCAAAAATGAAAAAGCAAAATTACAGCTCTGTTCTCGAATCAACAAAGGAGCGGAGAGTTGTGACGTCAGGGGACTTGTTCTGCTCATTATTTAACATTCCACTTTCTGTCCCCTAATGGAATGTAAATAAATAGGCAGAACATGTCCTGTGATGTCACAACTCATTCCACCCCTTTGTTGACATTTTGGCGCAGAGCTTTCATTTTGAAGCCAGTGTTCATTGGGATTAAATGTGTCGGCGGATGTCAGGAATTTTTAGTTTCAGCGAGTGGGTGGCCATTGTCCATTGTGATTGACGTGGATCTACACCACTGGATGATGTGGTTGACATTTGGATTACATCGATGGACATTTTTTTAAAATAAAAGACTTTTAAAAAAACTCTTTTGTGTTTTTTTACAAATAGAGGACTTCATTTTATGGTGTGGTGTGTTTATTTTCTATTTCACTGTATTTGGTAAATGAGTAGGTTTAACAACTACCGCTTAGTAGACTTGTGCGCCGTCAAAAAATTTGTTCCGTTTCATTTCGGAATATCCGTTATTTTTCGTATTTCGTAATTTGTGTCCAAAACTCAATTCGGATTCGTACGAAATACGAATTTTCGTTCGTTTCGGTACATTTTCGTTACTTTACGAACATTCGTTATGATGAAGTCAAAAAGCAAAATACCTTTGTTAATATTGGAGTTGATGAGGTTTTTTTTTTATCCGAAATCCAAAATTCGGATCCGAAATCCATTAACGGAATTCGTATTTCCTTTGGTTGACCAATCAGAGGTTTTCTCTTCTGCTGCTGAGAGTTGCATTACAATACAGGCAGGAAATACGAAATTCCGTTAATGGATTTTCGTTCCGCTACGCACAGTCGTTATATTGAAGTTAAAAAGCAAAATACCTTTGTTAATATTGGAGTCGAAGGTAGTTGTTTTTTTATCCGAAATACGGAATTCCGTTAACGGATTTCGGATCCAAATTTCATATTTCGGATGCAGCGGATCCGTATTTTGGATAAAAAAATCTTGTCATGTTGTTCAACCTCATTTACAGGGGTAATATTAGTTCGCGTTTCAAAGAAATTTGGTTCCGAAATTCGTTAACGGAATTTCGTATTTCCGATATAATTCGGAAACTGCAATTCGGATTTCAGATGCTTCCGAATTTACACATTTCAGGAAAATTCGTACGAATGTCGATTCGTAACGAAACAAATCGCACATGTCTACCGTTTACCCATTCACAAAAGGGTGGCACCTAGGTGCCCCTTTCATGGAAGGGGCACCCAGATTCCTATAAGTCCCCCTGCCTGCAGACCCCCACAACCATTGGGCCATGGTTGTGGGGAAGAGTCCCGTCTCCTCATCAACATAGGGACAAGGTGCTTTGTCAGGGGGTCCCCCCTGGCAAAGCACCCTCCCCATGTCGAGGGAATGTGGCCTGGTATGGCACAAGAGGGGGGGCACACACCCTCATTGCCCCTTTCCTGCTCTGCCAGGCCACTGCTCGGATCAGGGGTCAGGTAAGCGATTTTAGGGGGAACCCCACACTTCTTTTTATTTAGTTTTTTCTGCATTTTTTTGATTTTGGGATCCCACTTAAATTCCTACCAGACCTAAAGGGTCTGGTATCAATTGAGGGGGACCGCATGCTGTTTTTTTTTGACGAGATGATAGATGATGATCTGTAAAACTGCATGCATAGTCTTCTTCCTGCGACACATGTAAGATAACCTGTCTGAAAACACAACTGCTGATACTTGCAGCTATGTAACATCCATGAGCTCCCTTGCTGGTGGTTTTTCCCCCAGCACCAAGGAATGCCATGAATGTACACTAAGTTGTGCATGTGCATATTTGTGTTAAACTCCCTGAGGGAGATTTATCAAAACTGGAGCACAAAAAGTCTGGAGTAGCTGTGCAAGGCAACTAGTCAGCTTCTATCTTTTATTTTCATATCTTAACTGAACAAACTGAAGAGAGAAGCTGATTGGTTGGCTGCTTCAGATTCTGCCTGCTACAGTTTTGATAAATCCCTCCCTCTCTGCTATACTAAAGCATTGGTTTATCTTGCCACTCCCACCCCCATATTGTATACATGTATGTGGGTACACAGACCTAGCTTAGTTTTGTCACACATTGCAATATTTAGAGAGGGGCAGCCATGCAGGCAACACTCTTGCCATCAGGTTGTAGAAATGGTATCGATTGTGCACACTTTGTCAGAGGGTGGAAACTTAGTGGACCGTACTTAAATTGTGAATATCTGCTGGTGGAGGGTTTGCCTGAACCTCAGGAATGATGGATTAATGTGTGCATCCCTGTCTTAAAGAATATATTTGTATTGGTAGTTTGAAGTAAAACTGTACTAACAGAAATATACTGGCTGCCATTGTTGACCCTTGTTTCTGAAAAAGCTTGTTGTCTGGCTATCATGCTATAGTTCATAGTAGTCTAATTGTAGACTACAATTAGAATTCAGAGATGATTTGAGAACCTACAGCTGAGTGATGCACAAATAAGCTACATTATTGTTAATGGTTAAGGTACCAGAAATTTTTTTTACGATCTAACTCCTGAGTTTAGTGTCTCTTTAAAGCTGAACCCCTGGCAGTCTACAGTGGAGTGTCCTTGTTACAATATATATATATATATGCACACACACACATACACACAGAGTACACATCTTATGTATCTGTCTTTATATAAGCCTATTGATATTCCCTGCACAGCACCTCTTAGAAGAGAGGGAATAATAAGTTAATCCAGTTAATTAAGACTATTACTTTGCACAGGGCTCTATGAACATGTTTATAGAAGGGGGAAGAACAGGGATCACTTCATTAAAGTGCTACTGCTTCATTGTCCAGTTGCAGGCAGACGCTTATGCTGGACCAGGCTGTATAGCTTACGGCACAGAGTGCCTAAAACTGGGTATAAATGGTTAGAATTTTGTACATACATCCATGCAAAAAATCTTTTTAGAACATTGAATAATTCTATGAGACTTAACGAATGTCATTCGAAATTTTGTTTAGTTTTAAAATTCTATTCAGGAAGACTCTTATTGATAAATATGTGCGCAATGCCCACCTCTATCCTTTCCCGGACGGGTTCACCCTTCCTTATTATCAAACCTTTAAAGATTTGCTCCTACCTCGATTGACCAGTTAAGCTAACTCCCTAACCTATGGAGGAGAATTTCCCCCAGAAACGACCCTAGCCCATATCACTGTATTGCCCAAGCCTGTAAAAGACCCCACATGTTGCCCTAGCTATAGGCCCATATCATTATTGAATGTGGATGTCAAGCTCTACTTGAAGGTCTTGGCACTCTGCTTACAACCGTTACTACCCAAATTTGTATCCCTTGATCAGACAGGATTCATCCCAGACCGCGAAGCTAGAGATAACTCCTTGCGCACCCTGACAATTATATTGCATGTTCGCAGGAAATTTCATGTTCGCAACATTGGAAGTCATGGGGTTACGCACGGGAATGATTAATGCATTGTATCAGAACCCTATGGCCAGAGTGAGGATTAATGGAGTACTCAATCCCTCTTTCTCCCTGAGTAATGGCACCAGTGAGGGATGTCCCTTATCACCTTTGTTGTTTGCTATATCCCTGGAGCCCTTCCTATCCACCATAGCTCATGACCCGGACATCCAAGGGGTACAAGTGGGTTCCAGAGAACATAAATATGCGGTCTATGCTGATTACGTTTTATTTTATTTTAGTTAGTATCTGCATTAAGAGCTTACAAGAGCTTACTCAGTCTCAAATTTCAAAATGAACCTTTCAAAATCCACCATCCTCAATTTAATGGCCCCTCCGCGGAAGTTAGGGCCTTACAATCCTACTTCCCTTTTGAGTGGCAATCACACAAAATAAAATGTTTAAGAGTCCACTATATGCCCCACTTAACGGACATGTTCAAATATAATTATATGCCTCTACTGAATAACATTTGCGCAGACTTGAACCACGCGTCCCCCATGTACCACTCTTGGATGGGACGAATAATCGTCATCAAAATGAACGCGTTGCCGAGACTTCTCTTTCTCTTCCAAATGCTACCCATGGGAGTTACACCCTATTATTTTACAATATTACGCTCACTGGTCTCAAGGTTTATCTGGAGGAACAGGAGAGCAAGGGTCTCGTATAAAGTCCTGTGCAGACCTAAATCTTTGGGTGGAGCCTCCCTCCCGGATTTTAGAAGGTATTATAGAGCGGCCTCTTTGGCCAGACTCATTGATTGGCATTATGCCAGAGAGACCAAATTATGGGTACAAACGGAACAGGCCCTGAGTCAAACAGCTCTACATAGGGTCTGCTGGATTCCGAAACGATATAGACAGCTGTTCAGGGATGCCCATCCCTTAACGACCAGAACACTTTCTACCTGGGACGCTGTGCACTCCAGTCAACATTGGCCCTACAATTCCCCTCTAATGCCTTTACTGGGCCACACATATTTTTAACCAGGGCTATTGGATGGTACATATCGCTCTTGGACCCAATATGGTGCGTATCTGTTGCTTCATCAGGTCTTACAGGATGGGAAGCTTAAGCCCCTGTCCTCCCTGAATGACAACCCTAGACAATCTGTTATGGATACCTGGCGATATGGTCAATTAGCACATTTCGTGCAACAACTCCCTGGTCCCCTGAGGTCCACAGAGGACCTAAACCCGTTGGAATGGTTTTTTCCTACGGGTTCCGTACCCGATAAATGTATATCCTCCCTTTATACAGCATTATCATGCATGGATGCCACACTTCCTCCGCCTTATTTGATGCACTGGGAGAGGGAGTTGGACAGTCCGTTGACTGATCCCGCATATTGGCTCTCTCCAGGGGCTCTCTCCAGATCCTCACACACCCAGGAACTCCACTACAAGTTACTTAGTAGTTGGTATTATACACCACAGAGAATGCACCAGATCGACCCTTAGGTATCCCCTCTGTGTTGGCGGGAATGTGGTGAGGTGGCCTCACATGCACACATATGGTGGCAGTGTCCAAAAATAAGACCCTATTGGCAGGAGGTTGCCTCGGAAATGTCCAGAATTCAGGGAACCTCAGTGCCACTTGACCCTTGGGTAATGCTGTTGCATGGCTCTGAAGGCTCAGTGGGCAGCTATACCCGTTCTATTAAACCACATTTACTTAATGCTGCTAAAGCCTTAATACCAGCCAAATGGAAAAATAGCTCTGCTCCCTCCTTATTGGAATGGCTAGGGAATTGGATAGGGTTTAGACCAAAAGGATTAGACCAAAAGGAACGCCTCTCCAAAACCTGGGCTTGTTGGCCTGCTTACAAAACGACTGCCTCTTATCTTGCAGTGAGGACTCAAATCGTCTAGGAAGGGGAACTGCATTGACTAAATTGAGAAACGGATATGGTTGCCTATCCGATGATTGAGATACCGAATCCACACACTGTAATGTTTACTTACAAATAGAATGTTTAAAATGTGGGAACTGCTATATTCTTTAATATGATATAAGAAATTATCCTACCCCTCCCCCCCTCCCTGTCTTTCCCTAAATGTCTGCAATTGTGATGTATTATTTTGTGGATTTTTGTGCTGTTTATTTTTGTTTATCTGCAAAAATGTTCTCCAATAAATACTTATAATACAAAAAAAATTATATTTTGGGAATCAATGTAATTTTCCGAACGAAACCAGATTCACAGTTAGCATTTTTATTCTTTCAAGAAAAAAATTGCATCCTGCTCCTTCATTTTTCTGTCTCTACAGTCAAATTTGATCCGCAATGTGGACTCATTAACTAACAGAAAACCAAACAAGTGCGCTAAAAACTATTTTTTTCGAATGAAAGTCAAGTTTAGTGGAAACCTGTAAATAGAAAATAGGTAGGTTTTTATTTCTGAGAACTCCTTTTTAAATTGCTAGCTGTATAGCTGTTATGTTACTACACATGCATTAACAGTTTTAGTGTAACCTACTCAGAGAAAAAGTATGCAGAAATGTAGTTCTTCCTTTTCTTCACTTTCCTTTAACTTTACCTGCTGAATGATTGTTCCCTTTTAGTGGCTCAGAATGTATTGAGGCCAGAGACAACATGGCAACTAGCATTTTCCAAAGGCTAGCAATAGCAGCCCCCCATATATCTCTCAGAACAGGTTTGGTTTCTTTGTTTCTGTTGCTTATTATGTAAACAAGACTAAACATTCTGACATCATTATATTAATCTGCATCAATTTCCCTTTAAAAATAATGATTTGTAAAATGAGGACAATGTATAAAGTCACCCTGTGTCCTATCCATATAGTCTATGTAAAATAATTGTGATTGCACAGATTGCTTGTTGCTATATTTCTACATGATGACAAGTTTAGTTTTATTTTACTGAAAGCTCTCAGTCCATCTTTGTCGCACACCACTATCATGGATTACAATAGAAGCATGTTTCTAAAATATGACAAGACAAATATTAAATAGGGTCATGGTAGACTCTTAGGCATTTTTGGAACATTGCATGTGTAATATCTTGATTTTAGTCCAAAACCTCATTTCCATGCAAATGGCATTTTGGATTTTATATCAGGATAACATCTTTTGGTATTAACTAGAGGAATGATAAAAAACCTCAGAGACACGTTACTTGGATCATTTCCTAAAAAAGAGTGAGATCTTGATCAGAATTTAATGCAAAAATTGCACACATAATTGATAGGTAAGTGACTATACGTTGTTAGCTGAGCAGCATAAGAATGAAGCCTTACTGAATAGTGCTCTATCTCATTACATTTATGGGCAGACACTGACACAGTAAATTACAGTGAAACAAGCAGCCAACCTAATTCAGAACACCTACAGCATACAGCTAAGGTGACATTATATGTATATATGTATGTATGTATGTATATGAATCACACAGAAGTGCTAACAGTAAAACCTAGAAACACTGTTGTTTATATAAGAGAACAGGTGTCACTACATATAACATTGCTTAGCTGTAATAAAATTAAACCCTTTAAAAAGAACTAAATGTTTCTCAAATGCCTCCCATGCACACCATTTGATAGGTCTCCATCAGGTACCATTTTTAACCCTCTGTCTGACTCTTTGGCATTCAGGAAACTCCCTCAGAAATAATTGCCCCACACTGCAAGGATTAACTGTTCATTTTCAGTAGGAGCAAGAATAAACAAGATATACTCACCTGAACCTCGGTCCTGCAGCGGTCGGTGCTCACCTCTCTTCCCCTCCACTCTGCCCTCACATCTGAATCGAATCTATAGACTGTATAAAGCTGCCCATACACCTTACAATTATCTGCAGATTTTCTGTGGTCAGATGGAAAAAGTGCAACAGATTGGCCCAGGTGGCGATTACTCCATCCACACAGTTAAGTGTAGATGGAGGAATCTGTTGCACCTTTTCCATCTGACCACAGAAAATCTGCACATAATTGTAAGGTGTATGGCCAGCTTTAGATGTGATAATGTCAGTTGTGCTTAGAACGCTGCAGCCCAGGGGAGAAGAAGCTGCAGGAACAGTCTAGCAACCAGGCAGGATCAAGGACCAGGTGTGTATATTTATTTTCTAAAAGCCCCTAGAGAATAATGAGCAGTTAACCCATACAGTGCAGGGGTATCCCAGCTGCAAGGGTTAACTTTTTACATTCCTGAAGTTTCTCTTTTAAAAAACAAGATTTGCCCCCCACAGGTTCAGGTTCTCTAAATTTTGAACATGATTTCCCGAAACCTTGGGGAACCAAACCAGGGCAGATTCACTGAATACTTTTCTTTCTGAACATGGTTTGTACAAATGCATTTCTGCTGTGTTTAGAACAAAAACCTGCAGAGTAATGCAATGTTCCAACTAATCTAATATATAAATTTACCTGACTGGACGATGAAAGTTTGAAGAGCTAGCTTTATGTGAACATTTCTCCTCTTTTCTACAGGGGTCATTCTTACTAAACATTTAACCCTGCAAAAAAATTGTTGCATTTTGTTTCAGATCGATTAAATTTTTTTTCTTTTTTTCAGTGTTGATTTTGATTCGGTTTGATATTCGTTATTCAAATTTTGGATTCATTCACATTTTTTGTCTTTGTTTCAGATCAATCTGAATTTTTCATTTTTCGCTTTAGATCTATTTGGCTCTGTTTGGATGTTGGTCTTTAATTAAAAATGTACTTAATAAAAAATGTTGGGGGGGTTTGATCATTTAAGTTCTGTAATGGCCATCGTAGTCTGTTTAATTCATACTGGTCATCTTAGTTCCTACTGGTCATTTTGGTCCATACTGGTCATCTTAGTTTGCATTGGTCATCTTAGTCCATACTGGTCATTTTACTCTGCACTGGTCATCTTAGTCTATACTGGTCAGTTTAGTCCGTAGTGGTCTTTAGTAGTTATGGGCCGAACACCCCCATGTCTGGTTCTAAAAAATGCAAACTTTTGAACATGGAAAAAGTTCTAATTCAAACTTAGAACTCAATGCAAGTCTATAAGGGGTAGAACTTTGAAAATCAAATGCCCCATTTTGAAGCCTTATATGCAATTTATTGGCCATAAAAAGGTTACAGGGATTTGGGCACTACTCTGGGGGACATGTATCAATGAAAAACAACACTTTTAAAAAATAAAATTTTTAAAGGAGCAGTGATTTTAACATAATTTAAAGGGTTACAAAATTCCTTTAAATATTGTGCCTGGGGTGTTCCCTTAACCTGCCTACAGTGGCAAATCTGTACGATGTATAGAACCTGCTGCAGCAAAACTGACATTTCTAAAGAAAAATATGATATTTAAATTGCCAGTAATTGGTTTTCCTTTAATCTTGTAAACACCTGCTTGGGGAGGCAGCCTGTATGAAGAGGCCACATTTTAGGACACTCAGAACAAGGTTAGATTTTTTTGGGATAAATCCTAGTGTCTCTTTTGCAGACGTTGAATGGAAGTTACAACTGGTGCTTTAAAATTGGGCCTTGGTGGTGCTTTCACACCATAATCCTTCAGTTATTCTTGACGAGTGCAGGATTGGACCCTGCTCTAAAAATTCAAATTATATATACCTGTCACACACCTGTCTCCTTGTTGGCCTTGCAGACATGATGTGGGGCTTTTTATAAAATGTTATTAGAGAATGTGGGATGGGAATTTGGTGCTTGAGTGCAATACTTTATGGAATGTGGTGCTTGGTGCACTACATACTGTTGTACGATGGCTTATTATAAAAAAATTAAAAAGAAAACACAAAGAATTAAAGAGAGCACTAAAGAAAAAAAAACGGGAAGACCTGCGACACAGAAGGACGGATAGCAATGATGCAGCAAAAGAACCTGCTGCTGAAAACAAAACATACAAAAAGAAAATTTTAAAAATAATTTAAAAAAATGGGAACACCAGTGACGCAGGAGAAACGCCAGTGACGCCACTAACACACACAAAAAAGAGACAGCGAGAGAGAGAATATCACAAGGTATTTCTAAGACATCCAACTCACCTAATGAATCGTCTGATTTGGCAAAGAGATAGTGTTGATATATTACCATGCCATCACATAATTGATCAAGAGAAAGTTCATGCAGTAAAATGTTTTTCCAGGTATGAAACAATTTCCCTGTACCATCTAAATTATTTTTTGTGTCTAGTTTATGTTAAGTTTTTATAATATGCCTCAATGAACAAACATGTTGGGTTGTTTTTAGCCATGTAATTTTGGGGAATGTATTTCTGTACAGAATGTATAGCTTTGACAAATCCATTTTTAAAAATGCCACGTGCTTCATGAGCTGGGGGTCCAGTTGTGAGCGCTGGGGAGACAAAATATTTCCTGTAATGGAAAAGACCTGCTCACTCTGGACCATGATTGGGGGCAAGATGGGAGCTCCTGGCAACTTCAGACAAAGCAGTCCACACATCCCTCTTGTCCTGACAGAATACTAAGGAATTAACAGTAGGGTGCAATGATGGGTCGGATAGGTAAGCCCCAACCATATCCTACCCTGAGTTGCATTTCCTTGGGGGCACTCTAGTTGGTCCCACCAAGCTGTCCAGTGCCTCAGCCCAGAAACCAGCTGCTTAGGAGGACTGAGCAGCGCTAGCACAAGATGAGAGAGTATCAGACTGACACTCCTCAAGCTCCTCTTCTTCCTCCTCTCCCCCATCTAGTGGCGTTACCACTTTGCTTCCCTGTCACATACCTGCTCAATCTATTTATCCCTCTAAGTGGTCAGGTCATTTTAGCAAACAGCTACCTTGCCCTTTATCCGAGGATCACACATTGAGGCCAGCTTCAAGTCAGGGCAAGTACTCTTCCGCTCTTGCATGTGCCTAACCAGATGATCCCTCAGATTGCTTAGCAGTGCCACAACCTCTGGTAGAGGGCCACCAGACAATACTTTCCGATAGGAAAGCAAACTATCTATTTTGTTGTGGAGATGCATAAACAGGGGTATGACCTGAGCTATGCTGGTATTTTCTTGGTTCAGATTTTCTGTGACATCACAGAAAGGCTTGAGGACTACCACAACCTGACCAATCATGGCCCAATCTTACCTACCTAATGTCTCCCTATACCAATGTAATGTTTGTATGCCATGGCATAAATAGCCTTCTGCTTTTCAAGATTATACACTATGTAACTCCTGAAGGACACAAGATGAGGAAGGGGAGTTAATTGCCTGGCTGTGATTCTGATGCAAAAGCTTTAACGCTTTCTTGTCACTGACCCAAAACAACTATGCATGTCAGAAATTCTGATTTCACTTGCTGTATGTTCTAAGTCAGTGACTCAAAATATATTGAATACATAAACAGTGCAACAATTATTTTTTTGAAGGAGGTAGGCTCTGTATTCACCATATGACAGGTTTACTGAAAATGCAACCTGCTCTTACAACAGACTCAAGTGGATTCATTATCTTACACCTGACAGCATAAGGGCTTGTCTCTTGCTTTAAATGGATTTCCATCCCCATACAAGTCATGAAAATGCAAAACCCACCTGAATCAGGTCAAATATAGGTCACAAAGAGGTCAACTGCAGGTCTAATGCAGCTGTCAATTAATTTTAAATGATGCACAGAGGCCATAATTCTTCCCTTGCAATTGTGCACCATCACTTTCTCTTGCAATACAACTGGTACCCAGCTGAAGGAGGTAGAGCTGACTGTAACTCTGCATCCAATGGATGTTCAAACATAGGGCAGCATTGACAGCTCCTGGCTTCTGCTATAGTCACTGATAAAAACTGTTGTTGGTTTTTTGGCACTGGCAGCATCAATTTATAAAAGTAAAATAATTTTCCATATTGCTTCTTTCTGTTTTGCCGATGTTTCAAAAGTGACAGTCACTTGCACTCATGCACACAATATACAACATAAAAATGACATCCACATGTAAACGATCCCCCACAGCATATACATGCATGTAATTACAACCCACACATGTGCATAAACACCTACACATATTAGGAATAATTTATGGGTGTCATTTTAGGTTAACTCTCAATTAATGAAGTAGTACAGATTTTAAATGCATTGTCTTTTTACAATTTTGTGCATCTTATGAAGTAGATTGAAGTATTATTGATTATAAGCATTGATGTATTTTTCATTCAACACCTTGACTTAATTTAATATTTTATAATAAATGGAAATGATGAAGGCTGCATTTCTGTAACCTACAATATTTTGGTGTATTTGTAAATCAGAAAAAGCAAAGCGTGTTCAAAATTATGAGTCATTTTAGGATCCATTTACATCAGCCTAGTCCAGTGCAAATACTTAAATGTACACATTATTTTGCTGCACTGCAAACACATTCCATCTGCAAGGTGCATTGGGATAGCAATGTTAGTTAGGTGTTTACAGTCTCTGCTGGTTGAGATAGACACTGAATACTGGGCAACCAGCCCTGTGAATCTTTTAGAGGTGACCAATCATTATTTTTGCCTCTCATAGCACCCCTCACTATAGAAACTAGAAATGGTAGAGAAACAATGAGGTGGTTGAACTTGGCAGTATACGGTGCTGGTAAGTAGGTAAGTATTTCAGGGCTGTTAAGAAGTAGCTTAGCGAGCAGTGGAGATACAATCGGTTTTACACTTTAGGTCAACTTTATGCATAGTCAAAAACAAAGGCTAATTGGTTCCACTGAAAACAAAATCAAAGAAAGGAAGACCCTCGATCTAGCACAGTAAAACCTTTTATTGTATAAAATTGATAAAACCAAGTAAAGCACTTACATGTTTCAAACAGCAAAGAGCCTGTAAGTGTAAACATGACACTGAGTCAGTAGGGGAGCTGACACCATGGCCAATGGACCTCTGAAGAGAGAACTTCAGTCCTTCACAATATCTGCTTGATATAATTAAATAAATAAAATAACATTTTTTAAGTTTAAAAAAAAGTGAAAAGTGTAAAAAAAAAGTGTAAAAAAAATAACGGACAAATACATGAATGTATTCATTGCATTTTTTAGCTGTGCTGGTTTTGTAAAAAAATACTACAAGTCAAAACTGGGAAAAAAGTGTTTTTTAAAATGTTTTTTTCCTCTTTTTTTATATTTTATTTGTCCTAAGTGAGGCGTTAGACACACATATGTGATATAAATATATACCCCTATCTGTCCTCTAAAAAACAATATATAATATGTGTGGGTGCACTTTGTAAGAAAGTATATTACTGACGTGGAAGAATCACACAGCAAAAATGTCAAAAGTGTGTCAGTCATTTACGAACAGAAACTAAAAACAAGCTCAGTCATGAAGGGGTTAATTCATAGGCTACCAGACCAAGAGTGACCGTGAGTCACTGCAATTTGTATGTATCACAGCCAAGATGGATACTCCATCCAGTTTCAGTGGAGTGGTGTGGATGGTTTCTGAGGCAACACATTTTGGGGCAGATCCCTTTTATCAGGAGGCTTTAAAAGTGTGTATTGCACTAGATTGAGGCGCTTCCCCTAGCTGTTTTTGTTTTCAAAATTCACATGCATTTCCTTATGCATTTTTGAGCATAGCTGTTTATCGTTCTGGACTTTTGAGGAGCATTTCTGCAATCATTATTCAGAAAGGGACTAAGTGGACGTGTGGAACTATTAATTTTGTTTCTGCCTGTTGATTGATTCCACTGGACACTGGAAATAGAGTTTTTTCACACTCCATTATTATACTCCTGTGCACCGATGTGAAAAGATACACATTCCTTTGGTTAATAGACACTGAATCGGGTTAGCTTGGGGGTATCCTATCTGTTGGTTATAATAGTACTACATGAATATATTGGATTAATTTTTTAAGAGCACATGTAAAGACAGCTGGTAGAGACTGCTAATGATATATAGCAATGATTTATTATAATTATTTCTCAGTTAGGCAGATGTGGTATGTCATATATATATTATTTTATTTGCTGAGTGTAAAAAACAGTAAGAAGCAGAAGAAACCTATGTAGTGTTTCATCACATAAGTGCTATTTTGTTTCTAAGTAAAGATGGATTCTTGGCCCTGGAGTCATTTCTCTGCCTGGTAACCACTTACATATATTATTCCTGTTTATTCTCTTTAAAGTGAGCCAAATGCTTTTCTTTTTAGAATGAAAAAAAGAAAGCAGTAACTATTAGATGCCCAGTCTGAACATAAACACCCAGTAAAAAATTATGGGGTCTATTCACAAAGCTGCCGAGGGCAGCCGAGTGAATGACCGATCAGAAGTGAAGTGAGCCGAACACCGTTCGGCTATTCACTTCAGGCTGGTACGGCTGATTTCCGAATTGTCTGATCCAGATCCTTCGGCAGCTTTGTGAATAGACCCCTATGTGTGCTTCACTGCAAAAAACAGATATAGTAACAAAATCAAAGGGGTTGATTTACTAACCTTATAAACACGCCACAAACAAGTATACACCTCTGTAGTGTGTTCCCTCCCAGCATGATCTATTGGTGGAATCTAGACACCTTTGTAGTGTGATCACACCCAGCAGGGGTGTTGTGCAAAGCCCTGCAATAATTGCAAGGTGATGTTGTGTAAATTAGCTCTACGTTGTGTTGCTTGTGTTGATGAGTGCAGGAATGTAAATGCATGAGCTAACCATTTTTGTCTAAACTGTGAAGCAGCATTATATATGCATCATGTGCATGATTTTTCCATATATGACATTAATTGAAATATGTTTTTAGAGACTTGCATGCCGCTATTAGAGCGGTGTGTAGCCTATGGTGCATGCTACATGACGTGCACGTACGTAAATACATAAAAACGCTCCATAACAGCATGAAAATGTGACACGTTGCTCGTGTTTGGTTGATAAATATGTTTTGCTGTGTAAAAATGCACACACACCTGGTGCGTGCGTGTGTTTAGGTTAGTAAATCACCCCCAAAGTGTCTGTAATCAAAAAGCAAAACATTCTCCAACCAAAATATAAGCAAAACATCTCTCATGTACAAAAAACTATTTGTGAACTACTTGGATGTCTGTGTAAATTAATCAAACATTTGGTCTGATATTAAACTAAGACATAATAATAGACACAAAAAGGCTTAAAGAGAGTATATAATCATTTTCTTAAATATACATTTTATTTTATAAACATAGCTTGATGTAAACAATGTTATTAATGTGTGCCAATGTTTGTAGAACCTTGTTGCTGAATTTATTGTAATTCTATATGTACATGCAGACCTGCAAGTAGAATGTTTTTCCACTCTGGGAAGAAAAACCCACATATTCATATTCCATGATTGGATGCTTTATTAAAAATGACTAAAGAACCATCAGGCTGCAGCTGGTGACCTATCCCTGCTTCGTCTGAGGTCAAAAGTAAGGTGTAAAACAGAAGAGAAATAGAAAACAAAAAGAGAGAAAAAAAAGAGAACAAAAGAGAAGAACAATAAAAAAGGAAAAATAGGTAGTTAGCGCAAAAAGACCAATAGTGTAGTAAGTTAAAATCTGATACACAGAAAGGCTGATGAAGGGGAGTACCTTTCTGAAACATGTTTCAGATACAAGGTAACATTGAGAGTGGGTGGTATTTCTATGCTGGGAGCCAGCGATTCCCTCCTTGACAATACATGGTGAGTTGCTTCTAGCTATCCATCTACCACTGGCAGTCAGCCCTCAGCCAGGGTTGTAATGTAGTTGTACCTTCTACCTTTGTCAGTGCAATAATTATTGCTTTTATTTCAATAACTTATCAGATTTTAACTTACTACTCTATAGGGAGAATTTATCAAAACAGGAGCAGACAAACTGGAGCATTCGCCCATGGCAACCAATCAGCATCTCTCCTCAGTTTGCTCAGTTGAAATTTAAAAACGAAAGAGATAAGTTGATGGGTTGCAGTGCAAATCTGCTCCAGGTTTTGTCTGCTCCAGGTTTGATAAATTCCCCCCAATTGGCCTCTTTGCTCTGTGTCACTTTTTTCTTTTCTGTTTTTAGATTCCTTTACCAGAGCTTCCCACTCCTCTCTATATGGACTAGCAGTACTGCACTTTCTTGCTACATAGTTTTTCATATATGCTTCTGTGGTTAGCTTTCAGATTCTTTGTATCCTGTGTAGCATATAATATTTTATGTCAGTTTGTTTGATGAAGAAGACATTTGGTTCAACTTAGTGGTCATACATTTGGCAGCTGAGTGCTTTTTTTGGGTGTTTTCTGTCACTTTTTGTCAATAGTAAGGCATACATGTGGAATAATGGTGCTGATAAGGGGGAGCAGTTGGCCTCAATTCAGGTAAAAGTAGTCTATATTTTAAGTAATAGGACACTACCCAAATATTAGTTGTTCCCTTTCAGATAGCAAACGGTTCGATTTCTGCAGCAGCAAGTTGACCCGAAACAATCTGTCCTTCCATGAACACCATCTTGTACAAGTTCTTTCTTATAGTGGACATACAAAAAGAGACTATGGCAAGTGAGGAGCCTGTTTTCCTTTTCTGTTATGCCAGGTATTCTTTTCCACCTTTTTCAGCATTATGCACATCAATCTTTCATGATCTTTGCAGGATGCCTACATCTGAAGGATAGCTACTATACAGTATACACACCCAAACTTAATACATTTCTTTTTATAGGACAGGATATTTTTGAACAATATGTGTTGAAGCTGAGTACTTGCCATTCCCTACAAACCTGCATCTCCACAATATAGCCTTTAGAAACTGCAGCAGCTATCTTGAGCCTGCCTTAATTTCCTGTCTTACTGATCTCTATAATTTAGCAATCACTTCTTCTTCTGATCTGTACTGTTGTACTGCATCCCTTTAGATGTGCCTGCAACCAGTCAACCAATTAGCAGACTGCACAGCTTAAGTCTTCAGCACCCAGTGGCAAGAAGTGAAAAGCAGGCATATTTAAAGAGACAAAGGGGGTCCTTGCATATAATTCTTCTGGCCCCTCCAACTGAAGAGCAGCAGACAGACCCAGTGCTGATATTACTGGGTTTCAAACAAGTATTTCTTGAAAAACAAAAAGTTTTGATAAAAAAAATGAATTGCATGTTGATCGGAGAGCTTATTCTGGCATTTGAATTTTTTGTTGCAAATGTTTAGCCTTACTTACTTTTTACCATATTTAGCCTTACTTACTTTGTTTGAGCCTGATTTTAATCCCTGAAGGTCGAAGGTAGCTGCCTGATCTCATCCTAAGACCTGTGTGTTGTCAACATGAGATTGGGCAGGAGTGTGGGGCTTCAGGGGTTCTCCAACCCTAAAATCAGAGATCTTAAATCAAGGCAAAACAAAGTAATTAATGCTAAAAAAGGGCAAATATAATATTTAGGTTGACAGGTACAACTGCAAATTATAATAAATTAAGACTGAGGTAGTTATTCACTTAGCTGCCGAGGGCAGTCGAGTGAATAACCGAGCCAAAGTGACGACATACATCGGCTAAAATCAACCATACGACATACATCGGCTAAAATCAGCCATACATCGTACATGTTCGGCTGAGCCAAAGTGCAGAAGGAGTTCGACTCACCCGATCTAACATCTGGATTGGCTGAGCCGAAGCTCTGGCAGCTCACTCGCTGCCGTTCGCCCCTATTCTCACAGGGGCCAAAACGACAGTAACTGAATAGACGAATGCCGCTGAGCAGCATTTGGCTCAGCTATTCTGCTCAGTACCTTAATAAAAATGTTGACAAATTATTTAAACAATGTAAAAATCGGATTTAAAAAATATATATATATATATTTTTAAAAAGATTAAAAAAAATAAAACATACGCTCAAACTCCCGCCGCATAATGAAGCATTGGCAGATGCGGGCAAAATAAAAGCATTGACCAGCACCTGCCAGAGTCTTATAGCAGGTCCCAGCCAATAAATAACAACTGACAGAGCCAGCCATGATGTCAGGGCTGGCTCCACCCAGTTGTTATTGTTTAATGACAGATCAGCATCCCCAGGTCATTTGGTGACGCTTATCTGTCATTACAACTGGGCGGAGTCAGCTGTAAATTCACGGCTCGCTCTGCGCCGGTTGTCATTTGCGTGGAGAAAGGTCAGCCCATCGGCCGACCTTTCTCCATGCTTTGGCTATCAACACACTGTCGACCATTCTCCACACTTCGGCTGTTACCACATATGCCTTAGGCTTGAATGAGCCACTCGGCTACCTTCGGCTGCTGTGCGGGCTATTGTAACAAAACAGAAAAGTTTACACAAAGACAAAACAGGAAGTTTACATGAAAGCTCCAAAACTGAGAGGAATTCCACAGGGCAACTTTTGTATTTCCCCCTAACTTTCTTTTTCAGTGACAACGGTCAGCTGTATAAAGAGAGGGGTGACTCATACTAATTGAGACAGCAATAAAAATCTAAAAGATCTAATCTTGCCCACTCTATCTGAAATCCCAAAAAAATGGTTTTGTGTTGCGATACACTTTTTGCATTTTTTTTATATTAGTATTATTTAGATAAACATTTGACCACTTTTAGGACACATCCACACAGACACCCAGGCAGTTCCTTTTTATTAGCTGGACAGAAAAGTTTTTGCATATGTTTTCTCAATCAGGAAACATTGGAATTAAGCACTTCCAGGATCATATTCTGTGCACACTTTTGTTAACCGTCTAATGATTATATGATTAAAACTAACATCACAGAGAAGAGTTTTGGACCCCTGATCTACAGTAAAATTATCTAAACTGAAGTGGCAGATTGTTTCTTCTGATTTACATTGGAATTTTAAAGGAGAACTATTGGGTTAGGGCTTTTCCCCATAGTTCTCCGAAGGGTAACGGGAGGACACAAACTAGCATCCTCCCATTACGCAAAGCTCAGTATACCGTGAGCTGCAGCTTGCGGTATACTGAGATGCCGCAGCTGAAACGGATCCCAACAATTATGCCTGGATCCACCCAACTGCGTGAGTGACAGCTGGCTCTGCCTATCTAGAGGCAGAGCCAGCTGTACCTGCTCCCTCCCCCATCCGTTCCACCAGTCAGCGTTGGAGGACCGGACAGGGGAGGGGAGAATCCAGTCACTCCCATGTCACGGCTCTCTGCAGTGACAGGATCGAGAAGTGAGCGAGCGCCGGTATGTGTTCGCTCACTTCCCGATCTCCTGAGCCAATCTGTGACAGTTTCATTGTCACAGGTCGGCTCAGATTATGAGGCTGAGTGAAAAGCACTCACATCCTAATTCTCCTTTAAGTTTGAAACTAGTCTGTTGAAATGGCATCATGCGGATGGAGTTGGGGCTTGCAGATGCCAGCTGGAGTAACAGTTAGGAAACGGAACATTCAGAAGGCTACCAAGATTTAAATTGTCTTTTTAAAGTGTTTTCTGCAAAGAAATGCATTAATGCTCACTTGTCCCACTATTCGGGGCCACAGCCCACACTGGGGTTCCTTACCATGGCCTCTACATCACTACTGTGTTCTGTATTGACATGGGAGCTAGTGGAAGGAACCGCATAAAGAAGAGGGAGGGTTAAACATCTGACACTTCAACAAGCTTTGACTTTTTAACACAGTGAAGATTGGTGGCACAGATGGTGGGACAAGTGAGTATAGATGCTTTTCTTTGCAAGGGGCAAAAATAAAATAGTTTTTTTTTAAATCTAGCAGCAGAATTGCTTTAACCACTGTTCTGAATTCCAACTACATCTGCTCTTTCCTTTTTATCCAAGGTATAGCATCTGGTATACAGAATATTATGTGTTCAATAATTGTGTCATGTGACACTCTTGGGTCAGATAACATTAACAATCCCGATCCCACAAACACTGCATTCAAAAAGAGAAACACTAATTATTTTGAGCAGAAAGAGTACATATTTTGTTGACCTTTCAGAGGACATCCACATGCATATAGTATTCTAAAATGTATATTTTATTTAAAACAGAGATGTTCAGGAGCAGTCGGTGCTACAGGCCACCTTACAGCTAATAGAAAGCAGTTAAATCATTCATGATATTACACTATCTGACTAGGTAAATGTAAGATATATTTTTGCACAAGATTACTCAATGCGACTAAAAACGAAAATACAACTAGATAATGCGGGGTTTTCAAGACCATTACATATTACATTGCAGGGGTTCATTGATAAAAATGTAGACTTTGTATAGGAACAGATTATGTCCCTTGAAGGTGTTTGAAATAGAGATATGCTGCATAGATATTCAATTTTCATGCAGTTTCAACTGAAAATCAAATTATGTTAATGGTTGAAATATCCTCCACATTCCATTCATTTGGAATCTTACTTATTATAATATCTCTCTCCTCATGATGTTGAAGGATGAGCTGTACTTACTCTTTCATCACAGTAACCAAGGCAACGACAGATCATCACGACAATTGAGGAAGTCAAATTAAATGAGGCTTTTAAATGAAAATGAATTAGAAGCTGTAAGCCCCACCAGGATAACATGCATCATTTACAGCAAAGCAGGCCAAAACTCCAAACTTCCCCATCACAAAGTACATTGTAGTAAACAGCATCTGTGAAAAGGTTCTTAGATACATTTAAATTGCTATGTCTGCTTCATCGCATCTTTCTTTGTATGTCACTTAGACTAGGAAGGCTTTTTTTTTGTAACTTAAACTTTTTGTAAAGACTTCAAAGAGTGGTTTAGGGAGGATATACGAGCAGAGCTTATGTATATGAAGCACCTGGTAAAACAACACTGGAGATAGCTCATCTTATAAAACAAAAGCATGCTTTTTTTTCAGAAGTTGTAGAAAACAACAATTTCAGTTCAATGTTTTCCTTTTTTTCCAATAATTTGTATTGAGTATTTAGACATAACAGGTACTCAAACAAATAAGGCACAGAGAAGTATCATCAGAGGAAATCGTTAAAAGTATAACATCAGTCAAACAGGATGCAGTGCAATCACTAGAGGTACAGGGACCAGTGTAAACAGACTATCATTTTAAAGGCCGAAACTCTACCATATACCGAAAGATGCGTTTTGGCTAAGTTTTTAAATTCTCGAGGGAGACATTGCAGCAATGGGGCATAATTGAGTTTGTAACTAGCAGAAGAGGAGTTGGGAAGAGAAATACCCAGATAAGGTATTGCTGCAGGCTCCCAAGAAAAGAGATAATGGTGTTGTAAGTAGGACTTAACAGGCGGGGTTATATGCAAAGCGAGAATTTGGGATTTTGTGGTGTTAAGCTTATAGTATGACACAGAGCTAAAAATATTAAGAAGGCGTTGTACTGCAGGGAGATACATTTTTGGATTCGTGAGTGCCAGGATAACATCATCTGCGAATAGACCGATTTTGTGAGATGTTTGGCCAATAGTAACTCCTGAGATGTGGGAATCAGACCTAATCAGGTGAGCCAGTGGTTCCATAATCAGGACAAAAATAAGAGGGGATAAGGGACAACCTTGTCGTGTGCCATTGGTAAGAGGGAATGGGGGGGACATGCATCCGGAGACATACACTGAAGCGCTAGGGTGGGAGTATAGGGATAAAATCGCTGAGAGAATGGGGCCAGAAAAACCAAACTTATCAAGTACTGCCGATAAATATCCCCAGTGTACCCTGTCAAAAATGTTTTCCTTCTTTAAGGAGTAAACCCCTTTACCCAACAGATTATGCTCAACAGGCTATTACTATGGTGGATCAGGCCTCATAAACCAACCCTGTCACCAGCCAAAATCAATTTTAAAACAAGATGTCTGCAAAAGAAGATAACTAATACTTAGCAGTCCACTGGGCTGTGATTTCTATCTTCTTCATGCACACTATGGGGTCTATTCACAAAGCTGCCGAAGGATCTGGCCGTAGCTTCGGACGATCCTTCGGCTAGCTTCGGCCCCAGGACCCCTGTGGTTCAGGAGAACCGAGGGGGTGCTGTACGGGCTATTCATAATAGCCCATACAGCTCCCGATCACGGCCGAGCGGCTCAGTCGAGCCTTTTACTATTGGCTATTGCAAATTGAAATAGCCAATAGTAAACTCTCAATGCTTTTGAATGGGAAGAATTTGTCTTTTTTTTTTTTCTCTATTCTGACATCGCGTGTCAGAATAAAGAAAGAAAAAGACACAGTGGGGTTTCTCTTCTTGGCGGCCGGGAGCGGGGGGATCCCAGAGCGCCCGGAAGATTTTTTAAATTTTTTTACATGTTTTTTTTTTTTACAGCAGCAGAGCCGCCGGACAATAGGAAACTATTGGGCGGAGCTAGCTGTCACTGCTAGCTCTGCACAATCGTTTTCTATTAACTTTTTTCTACTTTTTTCACTCTTTTTCTGTTCTGCTCGGTGCCTCTGAGGGACCGAGCAGAACAGCCGAGCCAAATGATCCGAAGCCACGTGAAGCAAGCCGATGTATGGCTGAAATCAGCCGTACCAGCCTGAAGTGAATAGCCGAACAGTGTTCGGCTCACTTCACTTCTGATCGGTCATTCACTCGGCTGCCCTCGGCAGCTTTGTGAATAGACCCCTATGTGTTGTGTAGCAATATAGTGGATAGTGTGCACATGGTACAGTGATGTTGTACTGCTCTAAGTGTAAATTTATGTATAAAAAGCTGTTGTCAAACATTCATCGATATCTACATCTGAAACTCACATTATGCACCACTATACTGGTGATTTTAATAAATAATGAATTAATGAATTAATATTAGATAGGGGAGATTGTTAGGGATTTTTTTAATGGCAGCAAAATTGACACTTGTATAAAATGTTTGACTTTTTCAGAGAAAGCTTGCTGCCATAGCATTTCTCAAATTTTCCACAGACCAGGCTGTTATTCTTTCTTTTTTGGTAACTGACAGCTAAGCTAACATTATTCAAATATAGACATTTGTCAGCATCTTATCATAGAATCGAACACTTTCCTGCCAGTGTTTTTTTTTTTCCCAGCAGAATACATTGAGCTTGCCCCTTACTTGTACTTGCCAGCAAAGCTCATTCAGGGTAAAATAACAGGTTCTCTTAAATACAACACCAACTCTTTTCCTACTCACCTACCTTTGTTGAGCTACCCTACTACTCCTTACATAAACGTGGCAAATGGGTGTATACATACAGTATTTGAACATATATATATATATATATATATGATGTCAAAAAATATATATAGTGCAATATAAATGGGTAAGCCGTATTAGTCCAGTAGACAAGATGTCAAAAAAGACAAACAAGTAGTATTGCAGTGTGCAATGATACCTTTCTTATAGGACTAACAAAATATATAAAAGACAAGCTTTCGAGAGTGAACCTCTCTTCTTCAGGTCAGAAGCAATGACAAATCAAAAGTGCCAAGTAGAATCATCAACCGAAAAATGCATGTAAAGGATTACTTCAGCCAAGGGAACTGTAACACTGTGAGAAAACAAAAGAGAAGGGGCGCCCACCCTAGTGCAGATTATTTTTAATATTGAAAGGTAGCAAAACCGAGTAGGAACATACTCACAATCGTAGATCAAATAAGAGCATTCAACCAAAACATAGAGCACATCGGTGAGAAGGTGCACAGTCAGCCTATGTGCCAGCACAGTGCTGACTGTGCAGCTTCTCACCAATGTCCACTACGTTTTGGTTGAATGCTCTTATTTGATCTACCATTGTGAGTATGTTTCTACTCTGTTTTGCTACCTTTCAATATTAAAAACAATAGGAAGAGAACACATGTTAGTAGAACTACAAGTACTAGAACAGCTTTCTGCTGATCTATGACTCACATGTTCATAGAAATACAAGTAACATATTAGCTGCAAAGCTGATCTGTGAAAGTACAGGCACAATCTTAAATAACTTAAAAAAGGCAGTGTGCTTGCTGTTAGCTAGAAGTTGCTGACCTTGCTGATCATGATGACATCAGGAAAATCTGTTAATAATTGACCAATCAATAACTGCGTTGACATGTCAAGAGCTTTAATTCTCCTTTATCCACTTGCCGATTAATTGTACTGGAATTCCTTCTTTATATATATTGGCACACAATTCCTCTTACTTACATTGTAAGGTTATTGCTCAATAAATATTGTGTAAAGTTTGCATTTGCTACCTCTGTTTTATTGGAATCACATAATAATGGGTGCTATACATTCAAAGCTAAATGACAACCTCTTGTGACTTTTATTTGTAATGCAATCTAATAAAAAATTATGATTTTAATAGAAACAGTATATCTTATTGTATAGGGAACTGATAACTCCCACTCACCTCTCAGGAGAAATTGCCAGGCCTGAGCTAATCTGAGTTTTTCATATAAGCATCTTTACCTTCAGTAAAGATGAGATTTCCTTTGAAAAAAGATAATTTTCTTTTCTAATAGAGTGCCCTGGGACCCTGAAATAATGGGGTGCACAATTATACTAATAATGCCCAATGGTCAGTAGCTCACTAACATGTAGGGGTCTATTCACTAAGCTGCCGTAGGCAGCCGAGTGACTAACCGACCCGAAGTGAAGTGAGCCGAACGCTGTTCAGCTATTCACTTCAGGCTGGTACGTATATCGGCTGAAATCAGCCATACATCGGGTGGCTTTGGCTGGCTTCGGGTCGGCCGAACATGCTTATCATGTTCGGCCGACCCGAAGTGCAGAAGG